>NC_029776.3:10095939-10118206 GCF_000817695.3 Arachis duranensis
CCGGCGAATTGAGCTCGTCAGGGGCAGCATCCACGAAATTGTTGCCAACCCAGTGGTATTGGTGCCATCTGAACTTTAGCTGCTTTCATTACCAAGTGTGTGTTTGGATTAGAGTTTACAAATGAGAATTTGTACGAAATTGATTTTACAAACTTGATTTTGATAAAAAGTGAGTTGGTGTTAACTGATTTATGTTTGATAATTTTGTATCAAAATGGATTATAATAAAATGAATGTTGTTTGAATTACATGATTCAAAATTAGGTTTAAACAAAAATTACTAAAATAGACATAAATTTATATCATTCAAAACTATATTATTTTAACATTCTTTGACTATAATTTCATTTAAAAAGAATTTAAATTTATGTGTTGAAATTTAGTATTTTTTGTTATAACAAGTATAATAACCCGTGCTATGCACGTGATAAGATTGAAATTATAATTTTAAGCTGTTGTGTTAAAATTAATTTCAATTATAATAATTCAATTAATAAAAAATAACTTGTATGCATTTATTTTCTTTTCTTAATATAGTGTTAATTGTATTGACTATAAAATAGTTATTTAATCTATTTTTTTAATAAATCAGACATATATACTCAATATGACCATAAATAATTTAATAATACTTAAATTCACTAACAAAGTTTTAAATGTTAATTTACTGTGAAGTAAGAATATATCAAAATCAGCTCAAAATGAAGAACAAATTAATAGAGAATTTTAAGAAAGTTCTACAATAAACAATAAATAATTTAAACCTACTAAACAACAATCCAACGTTATTCTTTGATGCCTGCAAAATATACCTGAAACAACACTGTATCAATGTTAGTATATAAAATTATATGATTAACATAATTATAAAATTATTTATCAGGAGAATAAAATAATATGAATTTTTATGATAATTTTAATATTCTCAGACTATTAATGTACAATAAGAATGCATTATCCATTAGCTCCTAGAATTGCTAAATTTTTTTAATTGATAGTAATAAATTTTAATAAATAAATAAATTTAAGTAAGACATTTTGTTATTACCATTTTATTATAAGCTCTCAAAAACTTCTCTATATACCACATTAATCGTGCAGTTATCTTCCAAGTGCCCATGATCTTGCAATAGCACTCGCACCCTTGATAACGCAACATACAATTGACTATGGGTGAAAACTGGGTTTGGAAGGTAAATTCCAACTTTCGATAGAGTTTGTCCCTACGACTTATTTATTGTCATTACAAATGACATGATAATTGGAAATTGTCTTCTTTAAAACCTGACCAGATTTCATTATTTGGAATAGATTTAGTCTTGGGATAAGAACAATACTTCCTGCTTTGTTACCGGTTATAATGTTCATAATAGTATATAAATACGAAATTTTTTAGTACCCTCATTATATGTTTTGTCCTCAACTTTGCAGCAGAAATATTTAAATACTCACTACCAACAGTTTCATACAGGATAAATGATGCATAGAATTCTTCATCAGCAACCTTCAAATTTAGTGAATATCTATAAATAAAAAAATATATTATCGTGAATCTCATTTAATAAAAAAAATAAGGTTTATTTCACAAATAATATACACATTGGAGTAAAATTCTGTGATTCAGCTTTGCACCTAGAACATTTGTAACCATCTCCTTCTCTCCTAGCCAAAGAATAAATATTGCAACTCTTGTACCACCAAGACTTTTCCAGAAAAAAATCCTTCACTACTCCAATGGTCACACAAACTGTTTTCAGAAATTTAGTAGTTTAATCAATTAAAACAATGTCACTAAATGATTACACTCCATAAAAAAATATGGCATAAGAAAATTTTAGAATCTAATCAAGTTATATAAAAGCCTCTATAAGATCCCTAATCTCAGAAATTGGTTTGTACGAAGTCTTATTCAAAAAATAATCTTCCTCTAAATATGGAGCTCTTTTCTCAATGCGTGCAACTGGTATTGGTGTCCCTGTCTTAATAGCCATTATCCTTTATTCACATAAAATAAAATTTGCTTTAGAATGTTGAAGATGCAACCATACACAGTTATACTTACAATATAACTGTAATTTTAATAAACCAACAAAAATTCTAACTTTTGTCTGAATTTTTTAACTTTTTTCAAATTAGCATTGATCATCAACACAGAATTATATGTTGTATTTGAGACTCCCATTTTTGCATGCATTACACAAAAAATAATAACATTAGACCTTCAAAATGAAGACCATTTTACCAAATTATTTTCAAATGAGCTAAAACTAACAGTACATCAACAGAGACAAAAACATAATGAAGAGGAGGACAGAAGTGTAAGACGAAAAAAGAAAAACCGAACGAATAGCTATTTCGGAATGTCGAAAGGGCGCACGTGGAGACGGAGCGGTAAGACGCAATGACAGCGGTTTTAGAACGGGACGGCGATAACAAGCACACGCGACGGGCTCTTCTTCAAGTAATTGAATAGCCACCAGATTTCTTATAGTAAGTGAGGGAAATTGCTAGTTTGCTAGCCAATAACATGACTTTTCAAGGGAGGAGGGGAAGGTAGAATTATGAGGGTAGGTGAGGAAGTTGAATCACTGAATAGTTAGGTTAGAGAGTGTTTGCTTTGTTTGTGATTGGACTGGACTGTGTCCCCTATAATGGAGATACTTACTACAATTAGAAAAAAAAATTATATATATATATATATATGTATGTATGTATGTTACTCACATTAATTATATGCCAAAATTTGTATGAAAGAGATAAAAAAGGAGATATATAAATATGTATAATATTATTGTTATATATGAAGTAGGTTTAAATTGCTATAATTATAGAAACTTACTATAATTATATCAAATTTAATTATGACTGTAAATAAATAAAATAGATAACGATCAATACTATTTTTTTATATTCAAAATTTACTGTAAATATAAAAAATAAAATCACTAATGATTAAAAATTTGAGTGGAAAACAAAACTCCATAATAAAAAATCAATTTGTTAACTAATTAATCTTATTATTATTATTATTATTATTATTATTATTATTATTATTATATACTGATTAAAATTGTGAATATGTACTGTGTACTGATAAAATTATTACATATAAATGAGAATTAGAACTATATCAATTATATTAATTATATTAATTCAAAATTATTATTATTATTATTATTATTATTATTATTATTATTATTGAATAATGATGATAATTCACGTGATAATAACTTTTACTTATAAAACATCTAAAATTAAATAATATTCAAGTATAATTAAGTGACAATTATAATTCAAATTATTGCATATTAAGTCACGTGAATTATTATTATAATTGATATAATTGTTATATATACTCTCAATGTTATCGATTATATCAATTTAACTATATCAATCATATTCAAATTATTAGTCAATAATTTTAATGCGAATTCTTACTATAATTAGGTTATTCTTATCTTATTATCTTGTATTAATAGTTATAGTTAATTCAATAGCGATATTTGTTCAGTATATATGTTATCTACATTAATTATATGTCAATATTTTTAAGAAAGAATTAAAAAAAAGATATATAAAAATATATAATATTATTGCTATATAAAAAATAAATATTAATATATATAGACTGTATTATTAAAAAAATAAAGCCTGTATATAAGAATAACGAAAAACTTAAGTAAGGATTTATTGGATTTTATGGTTTCTATTACGCTTAATAAAAATTGAGCGATTTAAAAAGTAAATACTGAGGTGATTACTATATAATTTTGTTATTAAGGTAATTACTTATTATTAAGGTAATTTTTTTTATTATATAGACTTTAGTAAAACAAAAATAAATATGTAAATTACTTATTATTAAAGTAATTTTTTTTATTATATACAGTAATTACACATCATATATTAATTTTGTTAAAATTATATAATTTTTTCATATCATGATTAGAATTATTATCTTCTCTCATGATCAGAGAAATTCCGAATAATGAATAAGAATATTATACCTGATATACACAGATTGAAATAGAAATATATGTATTGAAATTTAGAAATATAAATTCTATTATATCTTCCTAAACAAACCTAAAAACCTCTACACTATTAGCCCATGCCATATCGTGTTTTTCAAGACTTATATTTAAGAATATATAGAATTTTAATAATAATACATGGGTAATTAAAATAGTTTATATACGAATTTTTCAAGTTATTGTTATTATTATTATTATTATTATTATTATTGGATAATAAATAAGAATTAGAATTATATCAATATTTTAAAATTAACATAATTTAGAATAGAGAAAACTGCATTTATTTTGGAGGGAAAACGAAATCATGAGAGATCGACACCTTACCTTTATTAGTCGAGAGAAAACTCAGTTTTAGTATATTAAATAGATAGATAGATAGATAGATTTGTTAGTACTCTTCTTTAATACTCTTTTTATATTTAATTATATCTTTCTAATGAAATTTATATTATAAAATTAACAATAATAAATAAAATATATACTAATTTAAGAACATATAATAAAAAATATACAAAGTCAAATAAAAAATAAAATTTTATAAAAAAATATGTATTAATAAAAATGATTAAAAAAATTTATATGAACAATAAATACTAAAAATTCTATTAAAAAATACAATAATATACATAAGTAAACATAAAAACCTCTAAAAAAGATATTCATACTATTAACAAGAAAAATAAATAAAAAATTGATAAAAATAAAAAAATAACAAAGAGTAATAATAATAATATTAAAAAAATATTTGTTTGTAAAGCATAGCCATGAAAAAATCCAAAAACTCTTATGATTATTTTTTGTATCTTTTATTTATTGTAAATGAGATTGAATGGCAAAATTAGTAGAATGACAATTAACTTTTTAATTTATCAAGTGAACGCAAAAGTTACAATTTATTGCTTCTCGTGAACGGGAGTTAAAACTCAGAATCAAGTTGGTGTTTAGACGTAAAAAAGTTAACCAAACAAAAAGTTGGCGTTTCGACGTAAAAAAATTAACCAAACAAAAATTATAGCGTTCAAGAAGATTAAATGTGCTTCTTGTACTTACAACGTGTTTACCAAACACACCCTTAGGGCCAGTCATGATAACCTCATTTCGCGGACGCCGCCATTGATTTAGGCCAATTCGTTGATGCTGCCCCTGAGTTGGGCCAATGACAAACCCCAACTTGACGGGTTATTTTGTATTGAATTTGGGGTATTTTGATGACTTTTTCTCGCATTTAACCTAGGAATTAGCATGGTTTTGTTATCTCTCCCATATTTGTGCTTAAGTATAAAAACATGCTTTTTAAGCCTTATTTTGATGAATTCTAGTCTCTCTTTGATTCCATAAGATGCCTTGATGTGTTTGCTAGTAATTCCAGGACTGAAATAGGCTAGGCATGGATCAAAGAAGCAAGAAAGAAAGCATGCAAGCGGAGAGAAGCACAATAATCCAAAGAATTGATCTAGGCCATGCACGCGCACGCGCACAAGGCGCTCGCGCGCACATTGCGATACAGGCCAAGGACGCGCACGCGTACCATGCGCGCATGCGTCGATGATGGCACATGACCTTACTAATGCAACACGTGCCTAGCGATTTGAGGGGGTTTCTGAACCCATTTTGGCGCCAAATGCTAAGGGAAAGGAATAGAAGGATGAAGGATTAAAGGGAAGGCATTACTTTTGACCAATAATCAATTAGGGAAGCATAGTTTTAGTTAGAGGATTAGTTTTAGAGTTTTAGAGAGAGAAGCTCTCACTTCTCTCTAAAAATTAGGATTAGGTTTAGTTCTTAGATCTAGATTTAGATTCATGTTCTTCTACTTCTACATCTCAATTCTTTGTTGTTACATTCACCCTTCTTCCATTCTTTTGTTGCAATTTCCTTTATGTTGTTCTTGTATTTTGTTATAGATCTAGTATTGTTCCTTTTACTCTCTTTCAATTCAATAAAGGTAATTCATGATAAATGTGTTTCTTTTGATTGTTGTTGTTAATTCCTTTCAATAATTGTTGTTAGATTTCATTCTTGTTGTTGATTTACTATGTTTTCCTTTTATGCCTTCCAAGTGTTTGATGAAATGCTTGGTTGGATTTTAGTGTAGATTTTGTTCCTCTTGGCCTAGGTAGAGTAATTAGTGACTCTTGAGTTATCTAATTCCTTTGTTGATTGATAATTAGAAGTTGCTAATTGATTTGAATGCCTTTAAAGCTAGTCATTCCTTAGGAGTTGATTAGGACTTGAGAAATCAAATTGATTCATCCACTTGACTTTTCTCCATGGTTAGAGGTTAACTAAGTGGGAGCAATGAACAACTCTCATCACAATTGAGAAAGGTAACTAGGATAGGATTTCTAGTTCTCACATCTTGCCAAGAGCTTTGTTAGTTGTTAGTTTACTTTCATTACCATTTACTTTTCATGCTTCTTATCCAAAACCCCAAAATAACTCACAACCAATAACAAGACACTTTATTGTAAATCCTAGGGAGAACGACCCGAGGTTTGAATACTTCGGTTTATAAATTTTAGGGGTTTGTACTAGTGACAAACAACTTTTTGTATGAAAGGATTATTGTTTGGTTTAGAAACTATACTTTACAACGAGATTTCATTTGGGAAATTCTAAACCGTCAAAAATCCATTCATCAAAATGGCGCCGTTGCCGGGGATTTGCAATGGTGTTATGTTATTGGTTATTGTACATATATGAATATTGTAAATAGCTTGTCTTTTGCTTGTTTTCTAGTTTTTGTTAGTTTTATTTTTGCTTTTCCACCATGAATTCTCACTTTGGCTATGAGTTTGGTTTCAACTATGTTGTAGGAAATGAGAACTTCAATGAGGATGTGTATCAAGGATGGGACAACCAAAGGTGGAAGGAGCCATATGCATATGATCAATCCTCATGGCAACAACCTCTACCAATGCACTATGAAGAAGAGCCATTCTATGATGCATATCAATCTAATGGCTATGGTGAATCACCTTGTGACTTCCAAGCACCACCACCATATGCCTATGAATCTCATCCTCAACATGAACCTCAACCATTCTCACTAGCCTCTCCATACCAAGCACCTTCCTATGATCCATATCCATCATATAACCAATCATCCATACCATATTTTTATGACCATTATGAGCAAGAACCCTTAGAACCACCCAACCCTATCAAGATTACTCCCAAGAACCACCTCAATACACACAATTTCCACAACCTTACCAAGAAGAACCACCTTCCTATTACGAACCCTCTCTCCAAAATGATGAACCTTCCTACCCACCACAAGCCCCAATAGACGATTCTCTCGCTTTGTTACTTCAAGGACAAGAGGCCATGAAGCGGGATACACTTGAGTTTGTAACCAACTTGACCAAGGTAGTGTCTACCTTAGCCTACCAATGCTTGAATACTCAAGGTACTTCCGTGACCACATGTGAAAGGTCAAAAGAAGAGCAAAGTATGAAGGAGAAATTGGAAAATTCGGTGGAAAGGGAGGAATTGAATTTAGTGTTAGAACAATTGGAGGAGCCTATGATCATTGAAGAAAAGGAAGAAGTGGTTGAAGATTTGAGAGATGTTGAAAGTCTATGGGAATGTAGCATCATGGAGGACTCTTCCACGAAGCTTGATATCGATGTTGAGGAGGGTGCGCAACCTCCAAGGCATACCATCGTTGGAGATTTGGAAGAAGCTTATATTCAATCATGGATGAATTTCTCTCTACAATGGAATCCTCTTCCCTTGGACATGAAGTTAAAATTATAAAAGAGTGTGTACAACCTCCCAAGGAAGACGGAAATGGCATGGTGTATATTGAAATTGAAGAATATGAAGAGGTTGATCAAGAGATGGATTCATTCGTCAATGAATTCCTATCCAAAATTGAATCACCTTCAATTGGGCAAGATGAAGTTCTTGAAGACAACACCAAGCCAAGTGAAAAAAAGGAAAAGGTTGAAATTGAAGAAGCTTGCGAAGAGGTAGAAGCAATCAAAGAGGAGCACAAGGAAGTGGACCTTGCATTGTCTAAGTGTGGGGAAGCCTCCCTTCCCAAGTTACCATCCAACACAACATTTAAGTGGGTAAAATCCCTATCTCTAAGCTTTAATTTCTCACTTGAATATGGTTTGATTGAAAATGATGGTCAACTTAGAACTCTTTGTGGAATTACAAGTAAAAAGGAGTTGTGTAGTGGTTGGAAAGTAGGTGTTGAGCTTATCAAGGTCAAGGCCCCAAGGTATAGGGATGATGTTGGGACAAGAATCACTTTGTATGGGTCTAGAAGGAAGCATTGGTGGAGTAAAGAGAATTCTGTGTGTCCACCACATTTATGTCAACCAACGGACGGATGTGAAGATAAGGTATGGGATCCCGGTTCGCTATGTGAAGACCAACTATGGGGACTCATATCTTGGATAGAACCTTGCCCAAGCTTGATGAAGACGGTTGAAAATTCTGTCAACCAATTGAGAAGCAAAGATCCTTGGAGATTCAAGGATGAGTACAAACATAAGCCACCATGACAACAAGCATCTCAAAATGTCCAACTTAAGGACTTAAACTAAAAGTGCTAGGTGGGAGACACCCCACCATGGTAAACTCTTTCCACTCTCTTTTAAAGTTGCTTAATAAGTGAATTGAGTTGCCATTATAGGTAGATGTTTCATACAAATTCGTTTGAACAACTTAATTGTTAGCTTAGTCACATGTATGTTGTGTTTAGTAGTAGATGAATAATATCAAATTGCATTTTTTGTGAATTGTATGATGCTTGATTGAATAAAGAGTTGTGAACACTATGGGGAACACCCAGCATAATTTTTCTGAAAAAAAAAGGGGGTGGACGCGCGCACACAAAGTACGCGCATGCGTCCCTGTGCGGATGCAACATCGCCCCCATACCCGAGAGTTGGGCCTCTCTTGGGCAAATATTATGCTCTGAGCCCAACTTGACCCACGCGGACGCGCACTACGTGCGTGCGCACCGATTACAAGGACATGGATGTTTGCGCTGACGCGCACTTGCCGCGTCCGCGCCGATGTGCTGCTGCAAAATTTTTGAGCCAAACCCCAGAGAGTTGAGCCGGCTCTGGGCCAACTTTAGGCCCCTAGCCCAACTCGATCTGCGCGGATGCGCACCTGCCGCGTGCGCGCCCGTATGTCAATAATGGACAAGACGCGGCGCACGCATCGCGCTAGCGCGCTATATCACAATTCGTCAATGTACGCGGACGCGCACTTGCCGCGCGCGTGTCCCTGTGTGCTGCCACCACTCTAGGCTTCTGACCCGAGAGTTGGGCATGCCTCAAGCCCATTCTAAGCCTCAGGCCCAATCTAATGTACGCGTGCGCGCACTGTACGCGCACACGCCCATGCCTAATCTGCCATCCCACGCTAGAGCGCACTGCACGCTCGCGCATGATTCTCCATTTTCCCGAATGCGCGCGGACGCGTACATGCCGCGTGCGCGCAGGTCTGGTGGCGCGACTCCCAGGCCATTCTCCAGAGAGTTAGGCCTGAGTTGGGCCAACTCTAAGCCCCTAGCCCAACTCCATGCACGCGTGCGCGCACTGTACGCGCACGCGTCCTTTCCTATTTTGCTCATCCACGCTTAAGCACGTTGTACGCGCACGCGCAGGTCCCAAGTTTTCTCAATGGACACGGACGCGCAAGGTGCGCGCGCGCGTCGATTCGAAAATAGGGATAACCCTAATGCGCGACGCAAGCTGCGCAGTCGCGCACATTCCCCCTCCCAACCCCCATTTCACCTTCTTCTTCCTCCTCCTCGGCCATAACCGCCGCACAGCAGCGGCAACCACCACCGGCTGACCCTCTCTCTCTCTCCTACACTCACTAGCAGCAACCGCCAACGCCGCCGTCCACCGCGGCCGCCACTGTTCACCGCCTCACTCTCTCTCTCTCATTCATTCACCTCGTTTTCTCTCATCCACTCTCTCTCTCCTCTTTCTCTTGGCCGAACCTCTATCACCGCAGTCACCTGTCTTTCCGGCCACCGTCCACGGCGGTGCAAATTTCTGCCTCACCCATCACTTCCGATCTATCCTAGTCCCCCTTACCATTCTCAGTTCTTCCCAGCTCCCAGGTTCCTGCTCCATTTCTGTTATATCTTTTTCTGTTTTTTCCTTTTTATTATTCGTTTATGTTAGTTACTGTAATTGCATGTTAGTTAGTTTGAGTTCAAATTTCGCATGATTAGGTTAGATAGAAATAATTGCGGTTAGGTAGCTAGGACTGGATAGAGGATTCTAGGCCTGATAAGTGCTCCGTTTGTGAATACTTTCTATTTGATGATTTGTCTGTTATGTGCCACTTCTGAGTTGCTCTGTTTGCAATTTGTGTTGCCAAATGCGATCTGACTGCTGCTGTGCTTAATTGGTATTGTTTTCTATGCTAATTGCGCTATTTTGCTATCCGGGAATGTCCAATTTTAAGCCGGAATGCTGCCCAATTTTCAAGAAAATTAGTCCCATTTTAGTCTTTGTTTCGAATTTGGGCAAATTTCCATTTCTTTTTGACTTCCCGGATTTGCACAATCTTTGTGAACATGAACCGCAACATCTCGTTTAATTGAGCCTATATATCATCATATCACTAATCCACTTTTCTAACTCACTAATTTCTTTAACCATTTAACTCCCACTCACCTTTAACCCCCTGTAACAATTCTTTCCAAAATATGATGATATTATTGCCTTTTGAAGATGAGTTGTTGACTTTAATGAAACTTGCATTCTTGGTTTACTTGTTCACCTTTGCGTATTCTTTGCAACATCATGATTGTTATTGCCATTTGTATCCTGAACATGCCTTCTTTATACATGCTAAATGTTTTATATACTTTATCATATTTCTCAGGATGTCAGATAAGGGCAAAGCCATAGCCACTGCCTCCAAGAAAAGAAAACACTCTACCCCTTCTATTCCTTCCATCTACAAGCATTATGCTAAGAATCCATTGAATGATGAGGAAAAGAAAATCAGCAGTTGCCTTCTACCAATCCAGACAAATTCCCCAATCTCTACTGTGAGCTTCGATTTTCTAGATATCGAACAACAAAGCTGAATACTGAGAAGAAGTTGCTCCTACCTAATGATGTGAGACGTTCCGTTACCGGTCGGATCCTTGAGTTGGGTATCGACTTTGTTGACCGGGATTTGGGGGATATCAATATATCGTGGGTAAAGAAATTCTACTGCAACTTCTTCCGTCCGACATTGGATTCGGTTCAGGTGCGGGGTAGAGAGATTATGATCACTGAGACTGCCATTGAGGAGGCGTTACATTGCCGACACATTCCGGATGACCTGTGTGCCCATCAGCAGGCTGAGATAGCCATCCATACCATGACTTTTGACTATGAGGCGCTTAGGCGCGTGATTGGGATACCGGATGCTGCATGGGTCATGGATGCGGGCAACACCAAGCCTAAGGGGATGCTATTTGCTCACAAGCCGAAAGGGATGCTCTTTACTCATCTGACTAGGGAGGCCAAGACTTGGCAGATGATATTCGCTTGCTATGTCCTGCCTACCACCCACTTCTCAGAGATCCCTATGGAGATGCTCCTACTTATTGGGTGTGTTATGGAGGGGAAGGAGGTCTCCTTCCCTAGGCTTATCAGACAGTGTATGTGGCGGGCGCATATTCATGGCCTACTTCCATTTCCTACATTGGTCACGAGTATGGCGGCCCTAGCTGAGGTCCCATGGTTGGATGATGATGTGCGACCACCGCCCCCTGATGCAGATGACAGGGAGGTCACTATCCCCTGGGGTGGTTGGGTGCATGAGAGACCACCTGCTAGACGCCGCTCTCGGGCTAGAGCTGTCATGGGGACACCTTCACCATCAGCCCCTACAGCTGCCCCATCATCCTCTACAGCCGCAGCTCCTTCATCATCTATAGATCCATCAGCAGCACCTGAGCCGACCTATCTCCTGGTCCAGCATCTTTTCCAGTTCTTAGAGCGTGAGAGATGCCATGTCAGACGTCGTTTAGACCGGATGGACCAGGCACTTATTTCTTTGGGTGCTGAGCTACCTCCGCTTCCCGACTCTCCGGCCTCCGATGAGCAGGATCATCAGGAGGAGGATGCGGAGGCACCAGTTCAGCAGGATGCCCCTGACACTACAGAGCCACCACAGACTCATGAGGAGCCAGTTCCACAGCCAGAGCCAGAGCCTATCGTTGTACCTCCCACTGATCCTCCGGTTTAGCATCGAGGACGATGCTTGGTTTTAAGTGTGGGGAGGGCACCGGTAGCATTATTTGGGGAACCGGTGAACTTTTCGGCTTAGTTATCTTATTTTGCACATCTTTGTATATATTTTGATGCATTTCTAGTTTGCTTTGGATACTTTTATTGCTTATTTTGGATTTTAGATATTTTGATGCTTTTGGATATTTCTAGACGTTTTGGATGATAGATTCCATATTTTTAGTTGGATTTTTCTTTATACATTTTGCCTATCTTTATTTTTTTAGTTGTGGTTGTGATTAGAAATCATACTTTGAATTGCAAATACTTAGTCACCCTTTTTGCATAAGAAATTGGTTTTAAGTGAAAAAGGAAAGGGTGAACTAAAAAAAAAAATTTTGGATTTTTCAATCACAACGATGCTTAGTCAAACATTGAGATTTTTCAAGAGATTTAAATATAGGGCATTAACCCAATTGATTGAAAGATAATTTTTGGTGAAACTTGCTTGAATTCCATACTTTGTGAAGCATGTATTGAACTAAGAACACAAGCTTGTGAGACTTGAGCCTATTGATGTGGTTACATTTTATAACCACTTATTTTCCATTTCTTGTGTGAAATTGCTCTCTTTCTATGATTATGATCCTTGATTTGCTTGATTCTATATGTCCATTTATCTCTTGTATTTATGCATTTACATGATTGAGTCCATCATTTCATTAGCTCACTTATCCAAATAGCCAACCCTTTTATATCCCTTTGTTAGCCAATTTGAGCCTACAATTAACCCACTTGTTCTTAATTTTAGCACATTACAAGCCTTAAAGCGAAAAACAATAAATGTCCTTATTTGGATCTTTGATTAGCTTAGGCTAGAGTGTGTGAGTATCATTCAAAGTGTGGGAACCTTGGGATATTGGGTGAATAAAAGGGTAATTTTGTATTGTTATTGAAAATATTGGGAATTGGGTACATACTCATATATTGATCAAATGTAAACCCTTATGCATATATATATAGAAAAAGAAAGAAAAAGAAGAAAAAAAAAAGAGAAAGGAATAAAAAGGGGAAAAAATGCCCCAAATCAAAGTATAGTCCAATAAAATCAATGCATAGGTGTTGTGAACTTAAAAAGGAATACATGAGTATGTGAAAAAGTGAAGAATGGGTAGTTAGATTGGTACTTATTTGTATAGGTCATTAAATAGGTTAGGTGGGAAAGTCTATGCTAATCAAAGATTCAATCCTAGTCCACTTAACCATAAATGATCCTACCTTGACCTTAGCCCCATTACAACCTAAATGAAAGCCCTCATGATGAATGTATGCATGCATGGAATAAGTGTTGATTGTTAGAAGGAAATCAAATTTTGGAAACCATGATTAGAAGAGAATTGAGTGAATTAACCCTTAAACACTTGAGTGAATAGAGCGGATACACATCCGGTGAGGGTTCAAAAGTTCAATTACATGCATTCACCCATATTGTCTATATTCTTGCAAGTTTGAACTCTTTTTAATGATTCAATACAATTGTGGTTTGGACTTAATTCCTATTGCCTAGCTCTTGTGCTTATGCATGTCTCTTGGGAATTGATTTGTTTGAACTAAGCATTTCCAATTGCTTTAGATAATTGCATTTAGATAGGACTCATATAGTTTAGTTGCATTCAATAAATGTCATAACCCTTAGTTCCTTCTTAATTTAGCATGAGGACATGCTAAGGTTTAAGTGTGGGGAGGTTGACAAACCCCAACTTGACGGGTTATTTTGTATTGAATTTGGGGTATTTTGATGACTTTTTCTCGCATTTAACCTAAGAATTAGCATGGTTTTGTTATCTCTCCCATATTTGTGATTAAGTATAAAAACATGCTTTTTAAGCCTTATTTTGATGAATTATAGTCTCTCTTTGATTCCATAAGATGCCTTGATGTGTTTGCTAGTAATTCCAGGATTGAAATAGGCTAGGCATGGATCAAGGGAGCAAGGAGGGAAGCATGCTAGTGGAGAAAAGCACAAAAAAGCCAAAGAATTGATCTAGGCCATGCACGCGCACGCGCACAAGGCGCTCGCGCGCACATTGCGATACAGGCCAAGGACGCGCACGCGTCGATGATGGCACATGACCTTACTAATGCAACACGTGCCTAGCGATTTGAGGGGGTTTCTAAACCCATTTTGGCGCCAAATGCTAAGGAAAAGGAATAGAAGGATGAAGGATTAAAGGGAAGGCATTACTTTTGACCAATAATCAATTAGGGAAGCATAGTTTTAGTTAGAGGATTAGTTTTAGAGTTTTAGAGAGAGAAGCTCTCACTTCTCTCTAAAAATTAGGATTAGGTTTAGTTCTTAGATCTAGATTTAGATTCATGTTCTTCTACTTCTACATCTCAATTCTTTGTTGTTACATTCACCCTTCTTCCATTCTTTTGTTGCAATTTCCTTTATGTTGTTCTTGTATTTTGTTATAGATCTAGTATTGTTCCTTTTACTCTCTTTCAATTCAATAAAGGTAATTCATGATAAATGTGTTTCTTTTGATTGTTGTTGTTAATTCCTTTCAATAATTGTTGTTAGATTTCATTCTTGTTGTTGATTTACTATGTTTTCCTTTTATGCCTTCCAAGTGTTTGATGAAATGCTTGGTTGGATTTTAGTGTAGATTTTGTTCCTCTTGGCCTAGGTAGAGTAATTAGTGACTCTTGAGTTATCTAATTTCTTTGTTGATTGATAATTAGAAGTTGCTAATTGATTTGAATGCCTTTAAAGCTAGTCATTCCTTAGGAGTTGATTAGGACTTGAGAAATCAAATTGATTCATCCACTTGACTTTTCTCCATGGTTAGAGGTTAACTAAGTGGGAGCAATGAACAACTCTCATCACAATTGAGAAAGGTAACTAGGATAGGATTTCTAGTTCTCACATCTTGCCAAGAGCTTTGTTAGTTGTTAGTTTACTTTCATTACCATTTACTTTTCATGCTTCTTATCCAAAACCCCAAAATAACTCACAACCAATAACAAGACACTTTATTGTAAATCCTAGGGAGAACGACCCGAGGTTTGAATACTTTGGTTTATAAATTCTAGGGGTTTGTACTAGTGACAAACAACTTTTTGTATGAAAGGATTATTGTTTGGTTTAGAAACTATACTTTACAACGAGATTTCATTTGGGAAATTCTAAACCGTCAAAAATCCATTCATCAGCCAACTCGTGTGCACCAAGCCTAACTTGGTCCATTTCATGCATGCCAGGTGCGAGGAGGGCAAGCTGCAATTTTACTGTCTGCAATTCTACTTATATATATTACTAATATAAGTAGAATCGTATGTAAAAGAGAGAAAAGAGTATAAAAGAGAGAGAGAATATTGTTATTGATTATTGTTTTTTTGTGTATATGGCCTCAGATCATGCCCTATTTATACATGCATGAAGTGCTTGTTTTTCAACCTTCATTTAATGTGATTCTCTAGGTAAGATGATCATTTTATCATGGAAACTGTTGAACCGTTCAATAGACATCCACTTTTGTTCTTAGAACAACACTCTCCTTGGATGTCAATTTAGGATTATTGCCTCATTAAAACCTTACTAAAGAAAACCCAATAGGAAAAACTTTAGTGAAGGAAAAAGAGTACAATATCCTTTGTGATGGGAACTGCATCATTAAAAACTTTGTCAAGAAAAATCCAATGGAAAAAAGCATGCCTAAGGAAAAAAGAGTACAGTCTCTCCCTCTTATTGACATCATTTAATGTCTCGAAATCGGTGCATCCCAATCTCATGTACCAATCTTTCAAAAGAGAATTTTGGGAGTGACTTTGTAAATAAATCTGCCAGATTATCACTTGAGCAGATCCGTTGGACATCAATTGTCCCTTGGTTTTGAAGATCATGAGTGAAGAAGAATTTGGGAGAAATATGCTTTGTTCTATCACCTTTGATGTATCCACCCTTAAGTTGAGCAATGCATGCTGTGTTGTCTTCAAACAGGACAGTTGTAGCTATTTTCTGATTAATCAGTCCACATGATGATAAAATATATTGGATCAAACTCCTGAGCTAAAAACACTCGCGACTTGCTTCATGTATCGCTAGTATTTTAGCATGATTAGAGGATGTTGCCACAATCATCTATTTTGTGGATCTCCATGATATAGTTATACCACCATATGTGAACAGGTATCCTGTTTGAGATCTTCCTTTGTGAGGATTAGACAAGTATCCTACATCTGCATAGCCAACTAGTTGTGACTTGGATCCATAGGGATAAAACAATCCCATATCAACCATTCCATGAAGATATTGAAAATTTTGTTTGATTCAATTTCGATGTCTTCTGGTTGGAGAGGAACTATATATTGCTAGTAAATTCACAGCAAATGATATATCGGGTCTTGTATTATTAGCAAGATACATTAGCGCTCCAATGGCACTAAGATATGGTACTTTAGGACCAAGGATATCTTCATTTTCTTCCTTAGAACGGAATTGATCATTTTCTACATCCAAAGATCTTATGATCATTGGGGTACTAAACATAGATGTGACTTATCCATATAAAATCTCTTCAAGATCTTTTCCGTGTATGTTGTTTGATGAATAAAGATCCCACTTTTTGTATGCTCGATCTGCAGGTCGAGACAAAATTTAGTCTTTCAAAGATCTTTCATCTCAAATTCTTCTTTTAGAGTTTTTATAATTGTTGGAATCTCTTCAAGAGTTCCAATGATATTTAAATCATCAACATACACAGCAATTATAATGAATCCAGATCCAGATTTCTTTATGAAAACACATGGACAGATATTATCATTCTTGAATCCGTTTTTTGCCAGATACTCAGTAAGACAATTATACCACATTCGTCCAGATTGCTTTAGACCATATAAAGATCTTTGCAATTTAACTGAGTATAACCATTGTAAATATTCATTAAATGGTTTAGATATCTTTAATCCTTCAGGGACTTTCATATAGATATTACGATCTAATGATCTGTATAAATAGGTTGTTACCACATCTATTAAATGCATATGAAGTTTATGGTATGCAGATAAACTGACCAAATAACGTAATGTTATTGCATCCACTACAAGGGAATAGGTTTCTTCATAATCTATACCAGGCCTTTGTGAAAAACCTTGTGCCACAAGCCGAGCTTTGTAGCGTACAACTTCATTTTTCTCATTTTGTTTCCTCACAAATACCCATCAGTATCCAATAGGTTTTACATCTTCTGGTGTACGGACTACAGGTCCAAAGACTTCACATTTTGTAAGTGAGTCTAACTCAGCTTTCAAGGCTTCTTTCCATTTTGACCAATCATTTCTTTATCAACATTCTTCGACTGATCTTGGCTCAAGATCCTTACTTTCATGCATGATATTTAATGCCACATTATATGCAAATATTTCATTGACAATTGTCTTATTTCGGTCCCATTTCCCTTTTGTAAAGACATAATTTATTGAGATATCATCATTTTCACAATTTTCAGGTACCTGAACGTCTTCTGGCATTAAAACTACATCAGAGTTTTGGACAACTGCAGGTGTCTCTACTATGTCTTTTTCAACAGGAATAGTATTTACCTCTTTTCTTTTTCGAGAATTTTTGTCTTTGGAACCGACAGGCCTACCACGCTTCTGGCATGAATTTGCTTTGGTGGCAATTTATCCGACTGGGACATCAACTTGAATCGGAGCATTTTCAGCCGGTATATAGGATTTAGTAATCCTTTTTCGTATTAGAAAATGCATCAAGCAATTCATTTGCTATTCTTTGTAAATATATAATCTTTTGAACTTCTAGTTCACATTGCCCTGATCGAGGATCTAAATGTATCAAGGATGATGCATTCCAATTAAGTTCTTTTTCAGGAAGCTTATTCTCTCCCCTTAATGTTGGAAATTTTGATTCATCAAAATGGCAATCCGCAAACCGGGCTTTAAATACATCTCCACTTCTCCAGTTTGTATCTCAAGATACCTCACTATAGAGGGAAAATCATATCTAATATATATCTCCAATTTTCTTTGGGGTCCCATTTTGGTGCGAAAAGGTGGTGCAATAGGAACATATATCGCACACCCAAATATTCTTAAATGGGAAATATTTGGTTGTTGGCCAAAAACTAATTGCATAGAAGAGAACTAATGGTAACTCGTTGGCCTCAAATGAATAAGTGCTGCGGCATGTAAAATAGCATGCCCCCAAGCCGAAGTTGGGAGATTTGTTCTCATAAATAAGGGTCTAGCAATTAATTGGAGGCGTTTAATAAGTGATTCTGCTAACCCATTTTGTGTGTGAACATAAGCTACTGGATGTTCAACACTTATTCCATTAGCCATACAATAAGCATCAAAAGCTTGGGAAGTAAATTCACCAGTATTATCAAGACGAATTGCTTTGATTGGATTTTCTGAAAACTGTGCTTTTAATCGAATAATTTGAGCAAGTAATATTGCAAACGTTAGGTTGCGAGAAGCACACATGTGACCATCTCGAAGATGCGTCTATTAGGACCATAAAATATCTAAAAGATCCACATGGTGGATGAATAGGTCCACATGTATTGGCTTGAATCCTTTCTAGGAATTCAAGGGACTCAAATCCAATCTTTACTGGTGATGGCCTTAAAATTAACTTTCTCCGAGAACATGCAGCACAACAAAATTTACTAGATTTAAGAATCTTCTGGTTCTTTAGTGAATATCTATGGGAGTTTTCAGTAATTCTCCACATCATAGTTGTTCCCGAATGACCCAATCGGTCGTGCCAAATTATGAATTCATTTGGGCTAGTAAAATTCTGGTTTACAATGGCATGTGATTTAATTGCACTAATTATAGTATAATACAACCCAGATGAAAGTGGGTAACTTTTCTAATATAACCTTTTTATTTGAATCATGGGTTATGATATACAAATACTCATGATTTTCCTCATTCATTGGTTCAATGTGATATCCATTTCGGCGAATATCTTTGAAACTCAACAAGTTCCTTAGAGACTTGGTAGATAATAATGCATTATTTATTATGAATTTTGTTCCTTCAGGAAACAAAATTATAACTCTTTCGGAGCCACCATTACATAAAAAAATAAAAAATGAATTCAAAAAATAGGTATTTAACTAATGCTATATTTTTCGTAATCAACTCAAAAACCATTATCTCAAAAAAATTATCATATACTTAAACCTTTTTCATCAACTTTGAAAAACAAACAAAAAATTTAACTCGTTACCTATTTTGGCATATCAACTTCAGGCAGCGAGGCGCGGGCCGGTGAGGAAACAGAACGAAACCCATGGATGAACAACGTGGAGCAGAGCAGAGCAGACAGACGAACAGTACAGAGCAGACCAGAAGTGATGGAAGACCACCACTCGACGTACGCTTACATCGCCATGGATGACGACGCAGATGGACGATGACACCAACGAATGGAGGAGAAACGCCAAGAAGATGGAGTGCGTATTTGGCTTGGTGGGTAGTGGGTTCACGATCGTGGTAGTGGACACGTTGGCGGTTCACAGCGTCCTTGTGCACAAGTCCAACGAAGATAGAGAAAGTTAGGGCTGGCAAGGGATCTCTCATTTTGGAAACGAAGAGTTATTTTGGTATTTTAAAAAAATAGAGGTGTGTTTAATTAGTTATTCTAAACTAATTATGAGAATATTCGATTTTTTAACAAAATATTCTGTCATCTCAAATGGTTTTGTCACGATAGGGACTAAATTGAAAAAAAATTAACATCTAGGGACCCAGTTGAAAAGAAAAAAAAGTATAGGGACCTAATTGAAAATTCGGTGAAACTATAAGGACCTGCAAAGTAATTAAACCTTATCCTTAAAGACAAAATGGGAGTATATGCCAAGTAGTCCATCACGTTCCTATTCAAAACAAGCAACAACCAATCCGAGTATGACGCATTTTAGCCGGTCTACAGCTGGCCAAAGAAATGAACATTCAGCACCTTAAAGTCTACTGCGATTCATTATTGATCGTCCAATAGGTAAATAGTAACTTTCAGGTAAGGGATACCCTCTTAGAACAATATTTAAACATTAAAAAAAGCTTGATTCAAACTTTACAATATTTTGAGATCACTCATATAACTCGAGAAGATAACAATAAGCCGGATATTCTATCCAAATTAGCTACCTTTAGGACTTTAGATGCAACGCCAACTTTATTACAACTAACGCTTGAGGAACCGAGTATATGCAGTATCCATGTTTTTGCTTTATCACATACAACAGATTGGAGAACACCCTACGTTGACTACTTGAGATCGGGAAAGATCCCAGCCTCAGAAGAAAATCCAAAGCTGTTCAAGAAAAGGGCAAGTCATTTCACCTTAATTGGAGATTACCTATACAAGAGAGGATTCTCCAGGATATTGTTAAAATGCCTCAGAACCGATGAGTTTGACCTTGCAATGTCAAAAGTACACGTAGAAATTTGCAGAACATACATTGGAGGACGAAGTCTAGCCTCAAAGCTTCTACGAGCAGGCTACTTTTGGCCCTCACTCAAAAGCGACTGCATGAGAAAAGTACAACACTGTGACAATTGCCAGAAATGTGCACCAACAATTCATACTCCTGCCGAGTTATTGCATACGTCCGCTATAGGATGGTCTTTTCACAGGTGGGGGCTCGACACTCTTGGACCCTTTTCGGTATCCAGAGGTCAGGTAAAATTTTTACTAGTTGCCATTGATTACTTTACAAAATGGATAGAGGCGCAACCGCTAGCCAAAATAACCTCGAATAGGGTACGATCTTTCATATGGAAATTTATCATATGTAGATATGGGTTACCACATGATATTGTCACTGACATGGTAGGCAGTTCATTGATAAGAAGATAGCATCTTTCCTAAATAATCTAAATATTAAACATCATTTTTCCTCTATTGAGCACACACAAACTAATGGGCTTGCCAGGACTGCTAACAAAATCATTTTGCAAGCCTTATGAGAAAAGTTAGCAGACGCCAAAGGGCAATGGGCCAAGCTCATCCCTGAGATTTTGTGGAGCTATAACACCACACCACATTCAACAACAAAAGAAATTTCTTTCCGACTAGTTTATGGAGCACAATTGTAATACATTCACTATCAGAATATCACGCTTCTGGCTGTGCCATTCAGATAGTGAGAATATTACGACGACTCCCATATATTTAATAATAAGATATGAGTCTTTAACTCGAAACCGTATCACTGTTTTCTTTAAAAAACTGGAAATACTTTTTATTTTAATCAAGCTTGCATATATAATCCATTTCAGATCACAATTTCATAAGATATATACATATACATACAAAACTTCTTATACAAGAAACTTACAAATATACATACATACATATCATTACAATTCCTATCCCTCTTACAAATATAGTAACAAAGGCGAGGAAAAACTATAACTGTGTATACAATAATATAGAATATAATCAGATGCTCGAAAGAAACTCCTTAATCAACTCAAAACACTTCATGAACCACTTCTATTAATCTACCCATAGAAACTCTAATCGCAACATATAATAACTAAAACTCAATCTTATAGCAATTAACGTCACAAAACCTTAGCGTAAGATAACAAAACAGTGACAAAAAGGGTTTTCGAAATGAAAATTCTTACCGTACTAAGAAGTAATGACTGAACCAAGTAGCGGCAGCTCCGAAGGTGGCTCCGGCGGCCACAACAACTTCCCTGACGGCCATACATGACGGACAACAACCACTGCAGTAGTTGGGAGGGTGGCGGCCATGGTGGCAGCTTCTGACAGCAACAGGAGCTCCTTCGACAGCGACGATCGAGGGCTCAACGGCGACTGGTAGCTTTTTCTCCTATCTGGCGCGACACTCTTCTCCATCTTTCCCCCTGTTTCGTGCGATGGCAGCGGCAGCTCGATGGAACGGCAGCGATGGATCAGTGGCATGGTCTCCCTTCCCTTTGCTTGACAGATTAGCAGCGACAGTAGCA
>NC_029776.3:10118335-10175744 GCF_000817695.3 Arachis duranensis
TTTTTCCCTTTTCTCTCTTCCCTTTCTTTTCTTTTTATGTTTTTTCATGGGTGAGGGTTTTGGGGGTGAGTGGCGACTGAAAGGGGAAATTAGGGTTAGAGTTGTGTATGTTGAGTTTTAGGGTTATGGTTTAGGTAGTTTAGGCAATTTTAATAAAATTTAGGGTAATAGAATAACTAAAAATTCATTTAAAAATGTTCAATTAATATAAAAAAAGTATATAAACCAAGAATAATCAACCAATTTTTTAAACAACTTTATTTAATAATTAATTTTAAATTTTTTAAATTTAAATTTGAATAATTAAAAGCTTATTAAATAAATCATAATTAAAAACGGTATAAAGTGTTGTGATAAGTATAAAGTGGGTATGAGGTGGATGACTATTTCTCTATGTTATTGAAAATATTAAGAGAGATTGTGTAATTAATTGAGTTTGAAAAGTTGACCCCTTATATGTATATAAATAGGGGTTTGCTCTGAAGGATAAAACACACAAAAGTAATAAACAATTCTCTCTCTCTTTATGTTGCAATACTTCTTTCTCTCTCTTTATATTTCTTTATTTTATATTTGTTACCTTTTCTTTATTTATCTATTTAGTTATTTTATAACACGTTATCAGCACGAAGCTCTAACGAAATTTTAGGAAGATTCCAAGTAACAAATTTTTATTATGTCGAAACTCTCTCATCTTGAATATAATGCTTTTGATATATTTGAAAACAATTATTCACCATGGATACTAGATGCTAAAATCCATCTTGATTCAATGAATCTTGAAGATACCATTAAGGCTGAAAATAATACATCCCAGAAGGATATTGCCAAAGCCATAATTTCCTTCGTCGTCATCTTGACGTATGATTGAAAAATAAATATCCCACATTAAAAGATCCTGCAGATCTGTGGAAAGACCTTGAAAAATGTATAATCATGAAAAGACGGTGATGCTTTCTCAAGCCTGATATGTTAGAGAAAATTTTCTCGACCTTCTATGTCTTGAATGTGCTCCTGCAGTAGCATTATCGAGAAACAGAATTTGAAAATATTCTGAGTTAATTTCTTTCTTTCTTGTTACTGAACGCAACAATGAGTTACTTTTGAGAAATCATGAAGCGCGCCCAGATGACGTCGCCCCATTTCCTGAAGCAAATGCGGCAAGTTATAACCTCAGAAGAGGTAAATGACAAGGTTTTGGTAGCAAGAAAAATTATGGAAGGAAAATAAATGTTGTTCACAAGAAAAGATCTCACCAGAAGTGGGATAAAGAAAGAAATAATGGGCAAAGTAAATCAATTGAGGATAAATGCTTCCGTTGTGGTGGAAAGGGCCATTGGTCACGAACCTGTCGTACCCCAAGGCACCTAGTTGATCTTTATCAAGCATCCTTGAAAAGAGATGACAAAGAAAAGGAAACAAATTTTGTTTCAAATGATGAAAATTCCACCACTCATTATGATATATTTAATTTCTTTAAGGATTCTAAAGGAAATATTGGCTATTTGATCAATGATGGAATAGTTTAATATGTGTGTTTGCTAAGTATTCATATGAATAATTTTACTGTGCATGTACTTCTACTCATTTTATTATTATTATCATTTGTTTTTGAAGAAAAATGGCAAGGACATATTCTGAAGATATTTGCCTTGCAGATAGTGCAAGTTTGCACACTATTCTTAAAAGTGATATATATTTTACCCATCTTGTGCCAAAAGAAGAGTATGTTAATACTATTACTGGTTCAGACAATGTGATAGAAGGCTCCGAAAGAGCTATAATTTTGTTTCCTGGAGGAACAAAATTTGTAATAAATAATGCACTATTTGTTGAGCTTTAAAGATATTTGCCGAAATGGATATCATATTGAGACTATGAATGAGAAAAATCATGAGTATTTATGTATCACAACTCATGATTTAAATAAGAAAGTTATATTAGAAAAGTTGCCCTCACTTTCATTTGGGTTATATTATACCAAGATTAGTGCAATTGAATCACATGCCATTATAAACCATAAGTTTAGTAGTCCAAATGAATTCATAACTTGGCATGATCGATTGGGTCATCCGGGAACAACCATGATGAAGAGAATTATTGAAAACTCTCATGGACATTTACTAAAGAATTAGAAGATTCTTAAAACTAGTGAATTTTGTTGTGCTGCATGTTCTCAGGGAAAGTTAATTTTAAGGCCATCACTAGTAAAGATTGGATTTGAGTCCCCTGAATTCCTAGAAAGGATTCAAGGTGATATATGTGGACCTATTCATCCACCATGTGGATCTTTTAGATATTTTATGGTCCTAATAGACGCATCTTCGAGATGGTCACATGTGTGCTTATTATCTTCTCGCAACCTGGCGTTTGCGAGATTACTGGCTCAAATTATTTGATTAAAAGCACAATTTCCAGAAAATCCAATCAAAGTAATTCGCCTTGATAATGCTGGTGAATTTACTTCCCAAGCTTTTGATGCTTATTGTATGGCTAATGGAATAAGTGTTGAACATCTAGTAGCTTATGTTCACACACAAAATGGGTTAGCAGAATCACTTATTAAGCACATCCAATTAATTGTTAGACCCATGCTTATGAGAACAAATCTCCCGACCTCGGTTTGGGGGCATGCTATTTTACATGCCGCAGCACTTATTCGTTTGAGGCCAACGTGTTACCATCAGTTCTCTCCTATGCAATTAGCTTTTAGCCAGCAGCCAAATATTTCCCATTTAAGAATATTTGGGTGTGCGATATATGTTCGCATTGCACCACCTAATCGCACCAAAATGGGACCCCAAAGAAAATTGGAGATATATGTTGGATATGATTCTCCCTCTATAGTAAGGTATCTTGAGATACAAACGGAAAATGTATTTAAAACCCGGTTTGCGAATTTTCATTTTAATGAATCAAAATTTCCAACATTAGAGAGAGAGAATAAGCTTCCTGAAAAGGAACTTAATTGGAATGCATCATCGTTGATGAATTTAGATCCTCGATCAGGGCAATGTGAACTAGAAGTTCAAAAGATTATACATTTGCTAAGAATAGCAAATGAATTGCCTGATGCATTTTTTGATACAAAGAGGATAACCAAATCTTATATACCAGCGGAAAATATCCCAATTCGAATTGATGTCCCAGTAGGACAAGTAGCCACTGAAGCAAATTTACGCCAGAAGCATGGCAGGGCGGAAAATGCCCCAATTCGAATTGATGTCCTAGTTGGACAAATTGCCACTGAAGCAAATACACGCCAGAAGCGTGGCAGGCCTGTCAGTTCCAAAGATAAAAATCCTCGAAAGAGAAAAGAGGTAAATACTATTCCTGTTGAAAAAGACATAGTAAAGACACCTGTAGTTGTCCAAAATTTTGATATAATTTTAACGCCAGAAGATGTTCAGGTACCTGAAAATTGTGAAAATGATGAGATCTCGATAAATTATGTCTTTACAGGAGAGAAATGAGACCGAAATAAGACAATTGTCAATAAAATATTTTCATATAATGTGGCATTAAATATCATTCATGAAAGTAAGGATCTTGAGCCAAGATCAGTCGAAGAATGTCGACAAAGGAATGATTGGCCAAAATGGAAAGAAGCCATGAAGGCTGAGTTAGACTCATTTGCAAAACGTGAAGTCTTTGGACCTGTAGTCCGTACACCAGAAGATGTAAAACCTGTTGGATACAGATGGATATTTGTGAGAAAACGAAATGAGAAAAATGAAGTTGTGCGCTATAAAGCTTGACTTGTGGCACAAGGTTTTTCACAAAGGCCCGGTATAGATTATGAAGAAATGTATTCCCCTGTAGTGGATGCGATAACATTGCGTTATTTGGTCAGTTTATCTGCATATCATAAACTGCATATGCATTTAATGGATGTGGTAACAACTTATTTGTACGGCTCATTAGATGGGGATATCTATATGAAAGTCCATGAAGGACTAAAGATATCTAAACCATCCAATGAATATTCGCATGGGTTATACTTATTTAAATTGCAAAGATCTTTATATGGTCTAAAGCAATCTGGACGAATGTGGTATAATCGTCTTACTGAGTATCTGGCCAAAAACGGATTCAAGAATGATGATATTTGTCCGTGTGTTTTCATAAAGAAAATTGCATCTGGATTCATTACAATTGCCGTATACGTTGATGATTTAAATATCATTGGGACTTCTGAAGAAATTCCAATAATTATAAAAACTCTGAAAGAAGAGTTTTAGATGAAAGATCTTAGAAGGACTAAATTTTGTCTCGGCCTGCAGATCAAGCATACAAAAAATGGGATCTTTATTCATCAAGCGACATACACAGAGAAGATCTTGAAAAGATTTTATATGGATAAGTCACATCCTTTGAGTATCCCAATGATCGTAAGATCTTTGGATATGGAAAAGGACCAATTCCGTCCTAAAGAAGAGAATGAAGATATCCTTGGTCCTGAAGTACCATATCTTAGTGCCATTGGAGCGCTAATGTATCTTGCCAATAATACGCGACCTGACATATCATTCGTGGTGAATTTACTAGCAAGATATTGTTCTTTTCCAACCAGAAGACATTGGAGTGGAATCAAACAGATCTTTCGATATCTTCATGAAACGGTTGATATGGGGTTGTTTTATCCCTATGGATCAAAGTCACAACTAGTTGGCTATGCAGATGCCAGATACTTGTCTGATCCACATAAAGGAAGATCTCAAACAGGATACTTGTTTACATATGGTGGTACAGCTATATCATGGAGGTCCACGAAACAGACGATAGCAGCAACCTCCTCTAATCATGCTGAAATACTAGCAATTCATGAAGCTAGTCACGAGTGTTTTTGGCTGAGGAGCCTGATTCAATATATTCTGTTATCATGTGGATTGACTGATCATAAGATGGCTCCAACTGTCCTGTTTGAAGATAATACAGCATGCATTGCTCAACTTAAAGGCAGATATATCAAAAGTGATAGAACAAAGCATATTTCTCCCAAATTCTTCTTCACTCGTGATCTTCAAAATCAAGGGATAATTGATGTCCAATAGATCCGCTCAAGTGACATTCTGGCAGATTTATTCGCAAAGTCACTCCCAAAATCTTCCTTTAAAAGATTGGTACATGAGATTGGGATGCGCCGATTTTGAGACATTAAATAATGTCGGCAAAAGGGGGAGACTGTACTCTTTTTTCCTTGGTCAGGTTTTTTTCCCATTGAGTTTTTTTTGACAAGGTTTTTAATGAGGCAGTCCCCATCACAAAGGATATTGTACTCTTTTTCCTTCACTAAAGTTTTTTCCCACAGGGTTTTTCTTTAGTAAGGTTTTAACGAGGCAATAATCCTAAATGGTCATCCAAAGGTGAGTGTTGTGATAAGTATAAAGTGGGTATGAGGTGGATGACCATTTCTCTATGTTATTGAGAATATCAAGAGAGATTGTGTTATTAATTGAGTTTGAAAAGTTGACCCCTTATATGTATATAAATAGGGGTTTGCTCTGAAGGATAAAACACACAAAAGCAATAAACAATTCTCTCTCTCTGCGGCACCGTCCACACTCCTCTCCAATTGGCACAGTCACCACGACACCCAGAACCACGCCGTTAGGCGACACCCCACAGCCGCCTCTCCTCCGCCGCGAAGGAAATTAGAAATAGCTCTGGAAGGAACGCCACCGGCAACCACCGTTCAATAGCGCGGGCATCGTTCTCTCGCGCCGCAGCTACCTCCGGACATTATTCCCATCACGGTTTCCTACACCGTCACAGCAACCACCGATAACGCAGCAACCTCCGCCTTGACGTGTACTCCAGTCGATCAACCGCGTCTCCTCTCCAGTGACCTGGGTTTTTTTTCCTTCCCATCTTAGAACTTTAGTTTAACTTGTATTTTTTATTATAAATGTTTTTTTGGATATTTTTAATCGATATTGTTTTGAGAATTAAACTCTTATAGTGTTGGATATTTTTTTTGAGATAATTTGTAGTTTCTTTTTAGTGTTACTCTTTTTTGTATAGTTTATTTCTTTTCTACTTAGGGTTCTCCATGCCTTCTTTATTAGGTTTTAGTAATCAGGATTTAGTTTAGGATAATTCATTCTTCTAAATTTGACTAATTATTATGCATTTGTGAATGAAGGTGGATGTTGGGGATTAACCGAATACATTTAACCTTTGATTTCATAACTATTGATAGTGCTTACTTGGTTTTTACATTTTTTATAGGTTCTAGGATATTCTTGATTGAATAATGTGTCTTTGCTTATGGCAGAATGCACCACCAAAGAGTAATTTACCAATCATTGAACCTGATATGCTCAATGGAGCTGATGGCCTTATCTTCGGCTTCCCCACGCGGTTCGAAATGAAGGCTACCCAGTTCATGGATTTTCTTGACAAAACTGGACCTCTTTGATTGCAACAAGACCTTGTAGGCAAGCCTATTAGACTCTTCTACATCACCGATTTGCAAGGCGATGGACAAGAAACAACACCGTAAGAAAACAAGCTTCGATATTTATCTTAACCCTGTTTCTTATTAGATATCACTATGTACTTATTAGTTGCTGATCAAACTTGTCATGATTTATGTATAGCCTTACTGCTATAATAATGCTGGCACATCATGGAATGACATATGTTCCCATTGGATACATGTTCGGCCATTGCATGTTCAAGATGGAAGAAGTGAAAGGTGGAAACCCTTATGGAGCAGGGACTTATGCTGATGATGGAACAAGACAGGTTTCTGAGATTGAATTGCTGCAAGCATTCCACCAGGGGAATATTCTTGCCACCATCACCAAGAAGCTCAAGGATGCTGCATAAAGCATATAATATTTTTGCCTCAGTGAAAGGAACACTGTACCACCACAATGATCGAAGGTTTTTGGCAATTTTTTCTTTTCAAGGTAATATTGATTTGTATGGAGTTATATTCTAGTACTTCTTGTCATCTTTTGCATTATGTGTTTATCAAGCACACAAATAGATTAAAGTTTTATTTTAGTCCTTTAAACTTTATGAATTAGTCACTTGTCATGGATGAGATTGAGGATGAAGACTTTGTATTTACTTTGGAGAGAATTATGGCCAAATTTGGGAAAGAAATGGCACTATATGCATTGGGCTGCTTCTATAAATATTTATTATATTCAAATATTAGATTATTTTAGGTTGAATAATAATTGTGTCTTTTATTTTTAAAAGTAGATGTTTCTTTGTATATAATTATTTCTTTGAATATCATGATTCCTTTCATTGCATTTTAGCATGGTGACAAATTTGTAGTTACTTATGTAGGATAAGCTTTTTTTATTTTTCATTCTCATGGCTTCTAATAAAGTAACAACATCTATTTAGTATGAAAAAGGAACATCCTGATACTTGACAGAAGTAACATCCACTTGGATCTTTGGAAAAATAATTAAGTACCTAACAGAACTTATTTATGTTTATTCTTTACTGTAGAAATGATTCAATTGATAGTGAATACAAGTATCATAAAAGAAAGAAAATTTTTTTTTGTCTTTATCATAATGCTTGTTTAACAAAATTTAAAGAAGGAAAAAAAAGATAAAAAAAAAAGAACAACAGTATCTAGTTATTTGCTTTTTCAAGAGCAATCAAAGTGTTTTGACAGTTTTCCTTTTACCCACTGTTTGCTTTATGCGGTTATTATACTTGAACTTTGGACTCCAGAGTCCACATACACAACATATTATTTGGTACTATTTAGTGATGAACTTATTAGACAAGTATTACTTCCATGATTAAATTGATTATCTAGTGGTAAGGTGTATGCAACAAATGAATAGCCATTTATGCCTATTATATATTAACTATAAAAATGCTCATAAGTCACAACAATTGAATCAATAAGTACAATATGCGTTCAATTACATCAAAGTTAGTTTCCACCTAAAATGTTGATTCATTTCAAAGAATCATCCATTTAGTATAAAAAGAATCATCAATTTTTTAACAAAAGAAACATCTAATGTAGATTTTTGTATATTGCACTCGACTCTTCAAGATGCACTCGGCTCTTCAAGATGTCCCTGCAAAGTGAAAGCAAAACAAAGCATTTATGGTCAACGTGTATGCAATAGATTAATAGCCATCTATGTCTATTGTATATTAACTATAAAAATATTCACAAGTCACAACAATTGAATCAATAAGTACAATATGGGTTCAATTATTTCAAGTTAATTCCCTTCTTAAATGATGATTCCTTTTAAAAGAATCACATATAGTATAAAAAAAAAACATCTATTTATTTAACAAAAAAATATGTGACATAAATTTTTGCATAAACATTCAAATTACCTATAAAAAGAAAGATACTAAGCCATATAAAACCATCTTAGATTTTCTCCCCTACCTCAAAAATGAAAAGCCAAATCTTTATCCTACTTTTAACATTCATATTTTCTTTACCATATTTTTGCACTCGGAGAATTTATAGTGGTGTAAACACTTTAATGTTGTTGACTATGGTGCTTTAGAAAATGATCAAACCGATAGTTCACAAGTATATGTTTTTAATTTATATGTTAATATATAAATAATATTATTTGAACCTTTTGCTTCTTTATTTTTTTTTAATTTCATTCTTGTTTTATCTTTTTTAACGTTTGAAGGCATTTTTGAAAGCATGACAACAAGTGTGTGGATGAACTCAAGAAACTCCAACACTCATTGTAAACTTAGTCCATTACTTGGCATGCTAACAACAAATCATCTCTATCACAGTATCACAGATATAAGTTTAGTTTCGTATATCCTAACTAGAAAATGATTAATGTTGTTGTTGTTGTGCTACCCAACCACAGATTAAGAAAACAATCACAAGAGTGAGTTTTTCTAGTTCAGAAAACTGATATCTCATAAGAATTTAAAAAATTAGATTCAAGTTAAGGCAAGTTGAGGTTAAACTGACAAGAATAAAAGAATTTTAGGACAATTTCTAAGGCAATTAAATCAATAGTTAGAACATATATTATAATTCAGTCAAAATTATTCAATGTGACAAAGCATATTGATATTACTAAGCCTGTAAATTCACAGGACAAGCCCTATTACAAATATCTAGTAGCTCAAGCCAATGAACTAGTGTTTATACCAAAAAGGAACAACAAGATTCATACGAGTAATAACATATTTTCATCTTGTCTTACCTTAATAACAAGTATTGTGTAGTCACCACACTTTTTTTAAAAGGAACAGCCAACACCGACATGCAGGGGAATTCGAGGTTGGAGAAGGGGACGTCTTACTGCGTTCGGCGGTGCAGAACAGGGAGGTTTCAACGGTACTGCTAACACCGACATGCAGCAGCAGCAGCAGCAGCCCGCCCTGGGTGAGAAGGAGAAACACCTTGTTCTTCGTACCTGGGTGGAACGACATCTCCGCGGCTGAGATTGGGAAAGCTCTGATTAACGCGCGAAGAAGCACGTCGAGGACATCTCCGCGGCTGAGATTGGGAAAGCTCTGATTTTTTTTTTGGTCGGTGAATTAGACAATCCTCAATACTAGGTACACAATACACACCCATATACACTCTTCACATACTTACCAATTTTTTCTCCTCAAATGCAGCTGGCTCATTGGCGGGTGATTTTTGTTTACGTGAGTGAATTTTGGGATGTTGCTGAAGTGAGGTGGACTTTAGAGACCCAACCCAAGAGGAGTTGGCAGATTTTTTGCTGAATCCTTTTTGGTTCCTAGCATTATTAATATAAAAATTTTTAAAAATATATTTTTAAATAAATAAAATAAATCATAAATAATCTAGTATTTAATTTCGAGAAATCTGGGTCCTGTGATTATTCATGTGGCACGCTAAATCTTGTCGCATCCCTTTGGAACATAAATGGTGGAGCCAAGAGGAAGAAGAGGCAATTGAGTAATAGGGGAATATCCGATTTGCGCAGGCACAGATAACATTAACAAATAGCAACAACACAACAACCATAAGAAATTCAGCTGAAAATAATAATAATACGAAATATAAATAGTGATGGTCGAGTGACGAAGAATTGAAGTGATTCATTTGCCAGTTAGCGATAGCATCCATCATCCATGGCATTCTCCGTCAACACCATCACTTTTCCCAACATTAGTCGAGTCAACAGGTTAGATTACTCTAGCATACAATTTCGTTTCGTCCCAACTATGAGCAACAAAACAATCACCTCTTCCGGAATTCAACTCACTGAAGGCCAAGGAAACTTGCCTAAACTTGTTCTTACTTCACCCTCTGGTAGGTACGTCATACATGTAACTCTTTCTAAATTCTGATCAACTTTTCTCTTCAGTTTCGCTTGAATCTGAATCTGAATCTGTTGGTTGCAGTGAGGCTGAGATATACTTGTATGGAGGGTGTGTTACCTCTTGGAAACTTCCCACTGGCAAAGACCTTCTTTTTGTTCGCCCAGATGCTGTTTTCAATAAGAAGAAACCAATCAGGTGTTCTATTCATACACCCCTCATGCAAAACCATATATAGTTTCGATTTTTTCGCCGTATACTGATTAGTTTTCTGTTGGGGCAGTGGAGGTATCCCACATTGTTTTCCTCAGTTTGGTCCTGGCTCAATTCAGCAGGTATCACCCTCTAATCAACTCTGTTTTCTTGTACTCCATGTTATTCTGTATGAAAGGTAAGAAATGAGTGTGTTCTGAATGTTCCTATAGCACAGACTAGATGGGCTTTAGGAGTATACATGTATTCTGTTTTTTATAAGATGATTTTCTTTAGATAGATGCAAAAAGTCTGATTGAATTACAGTGGTTCTGCACACTTCTTTGTGGTAAAATCATGAATGCTTTGTTGACTATACTGCTCTTCTATTCGATTGTATACTAAATTTGCTTGCTTGAGTTCTTGGCAGCATGGATTTGCACGGAATATGGATTGGACCGTTGCGGATTCTGAAAATGTGGAGGGAGATCCTGTTGTTACTCTGGAACTGAAGGATGATTCCTATAGTCGCGCTATGTGGGATTTCGGTTTCCATGCCTTATTCAAGGTCAAGGGCTTATTTTCTTTAACCACAGTTCTCTCCCCTTTGCAATGCTGCCGTACTGCTAGTACTCATTCTTGGCATGTTTCATTACCTGCTTGATGATAAAATTTCGTGCTTCCTGTTTTGCAGGTCACACTTAATTCTAAGAGTCTTTCAACTGAGTTAAAAGTTAAAAATACAGACAACAAGGCATTTTCATTTACTACTGCCCTGCACACGTATTTTAGTGTAAGATTTTATATCTGTTCTTATATTTCATCATTATCATTTTGTATAGGATTTTCCCTGAGTTATGAGTTCAAATTAAGTGTCCAATCCAATGAAAATTATGTTTCTTTCAATAATTAGTTTAATTAATTAGAATTCTTCTAATACAAGTTATTTTGACTCAATTTATTGCTTACAGTTAGAAATAATCATTTTAGCATTGTGACACAGGCTTCTGTGAGTGGTGCATCCGTAAAGGGATTGAAAGGATGCAAAACACTGAACAAAGATCCAGATCCTAAAAATCCAGTGGAGGGTACAGAAGAAAGGTCTGTATGTTATTTTCTGTCTGTGAATTCTTATAAAAAATAAAACATAGTACTATTTGCTATGAGATTAGTATGAAACTACTGAAGTTGCTTTCCTTAGTCCAAAGGTTGGATAAAAATCTGCACTAGCTATTGAGTATCTTCAACTATCCTTACATGTGGGATATACAATGACATTCGTTTTTTACCTAAGGTCTACTTTTATTGCCCTTATTTTGCCCGAATTTAAACTAGAGTTCTGTTACATTGCATCCACTTAGTGGCCAATTTTCACCTTTTTCCTAATAGACATCAATATAACTTATTTAATACTAGAATTGCATTGAATAAGGACTAGTCAAATCTTAGCTTTGAGTTTGTAAGTTTGCAAAATAGACAATAATCTTTATAATGCAGGGATGTGGTCACTTTCCCGGGATTTGTAGATTGCATTTATCTTGGAGCTCCTGATGAGTTACAACTTGACAATGGCTTGGGTGATTTAATATCTGTCAAGAATACAAAGTGTGTAATTTGCAACTTCTATCATAATTTTATTATTTGGTTTTCCCAAGTCTCTTGCTTATGCTCCTTTGGCTCTTGCCCATGTAGTTGGTCAGATGCTGTGTTGTGGAATCCACATCTTCAAATGGAAGCGTGTTACAAAGATTTTGTTTGTGTTGAAAATGCTAAGGTAATGAATTACGCTTTTAAATAGGGTTCGATGGTTATTGAGTTTAAATGGACAATTGTTTTTGAACATATGCGTGAGCATCCTTCAGAAGTCGAGCATTCTGGTTACTGACTCTAGTTTTCAAGCCTCCCAGTTGACTCTTATAAATTTTAATTTTATGCTATCACTGTTTCAGATTGAAAGTGTCCAGCTAGAGCCAGAGCAAACTTGGACAGCTGTGCAGCATCTTAGCATTGCTTGAACCGCAACTGAGCTTCTATATTGTTAAAAATTTTTTGTCTTGATTTGTAAACAATACCTTATGTATTAATAATTTCCCGAGCTACTAAGAGTGTAACTGGTGGTGAGGAGTTTATGTAGTTTTGAGAGAGGTCATGTCTCAAAAAAGAAAAATATCATTGCATCTGTAACATCTTTGTCATAAAAATAAAAGATAAGATAATTTTTCTTTCCACAAGATGGAAAACTACATTCTTCTCATTTTCATTACTTCCATTTTATTCTCCTCTAACTTCCTCCTAAACGTATCATATCTGTTCCTCAATAATATCGGGCATGTTATATATCTCTTGTATATGTGGGTATGAGGATCCAATCCCAGCAAAGAACTCGTGTTCAACCCCATTTACTGTTATGCTGCTGTATCCTGGAAGATTCAGCAGTCCCCTATGTTTGATCTGGTTTCTTACTTTAACTGCTTGGTTCCATTCTCCGGCTGCAGCAAGAATGCTTGCCAGATGAACATAGCGGCCGCTATGATCAGGGTCCATCTCAATAAGAATTTTGCCAACCTCTTTTCCAAGCTCAATTTGTTTGTGCAGGTAGCAGGCATTGAGCAGTGCGCCCCATATTACAGCATTTGGCTTGAAGGGCATTGACTCTATGAACTCCTTTGCTTCTTTCAACAACCCTGCGCGACCGAGAAGGTCCACCATGCATCCATAGTGTTCCATAGAGTGTGCAATGTTGTAAGCAGTACTCATGCTATCAAACATGAACTTTCCTTCTTCAACAAGTCCTGCATGACTACATGCAGTCAAAATCGCAGAAAAAGTTATGGAAGTTGGCTTGATTCCCGCTTTCTGCATTTGGTTAAACCAGTCTAGGGATTCTCTACCCTTCCCATGGACTGCAAAGCCACCAATTATTGCTGTCCATGCATAGACACATTTATTCTCCAAGTTAGTAAACACTTGTAGGGCTCTTTCCATTTCACCACATTTTGCATACATGTCTATAAGAACAGAACCCAAAACTGGATCTATCTTTATTTCATTTATATTGATGTAGTTGTGAATCCACCTTCCTTGCTCCAATGAACCAAGGCCTGCACATGCTGAAAGCAAGCAACTCAGGGTTATCCGATCAGGTTTGATGCCGGCAACCAGCATTTGCTGAAAGAGAGACAGTGCTTCTTTGTGCATGCCTTTCCTAACAAAACCAACAATCATGGTTGTCCAAGTGATGACATTTTTCAGTGTCATGTCTTGAAACATCTTATGAGCCACGTCTAAGTTTCCACATTTTATGTACCCATCAATCATTGTATTCCACGAAACAATATCTCTAGTTGCAAGCTGGTTAAATAGGATGCGAGCCAATTCAATATAGCCTGAAGTCGCATACACACGAAGGAGGGAGTTTGTGGCGTAAACCTCAGATCCATAACCCCTTTTGAAAATTTGAGCATGGATTTGCTGGGTTTCTTCAAATGCTGAGAGTGCAGAACATGCTTTGAGAAGGAAAGGGAAAGTGTAGGCATTGTGAGGCACTGAGTGGTGAAGCATTTTATGGTACAAAACCAGAGCTTCTTCCGGGTCATCACTGTTCGAGTATGCCCTGATCATGGTGTTCCACATGACAATATTAGGTGAATTTATTCTGTCAAAGAGCATACGAGCACAGAACAAGTTGCCAAACTTATGTAATGCATATGAAGCAAAGAGCCTGCTTGCTGTCATCTCATGCATCATGGTGCCATTTTTCAGTATTTGGCCATGAATCTGCTTCAGTTCTTTTAAGCTTGAACACCTCTCAAGCAGAACCTGGCTCTGCTCCACACTGGGTTGCATTAGCAGCATAGCCACCATTAACAATTAAGGAAGGGAATTGTCCTTCTAATATAAGTTGAAAGAAATTGTAGAAAAGGGAAGAATACATTCTAAATTTGTGGCTTTTAAATTGCCAGCACCGCTTTGGGATAAGATCACAAGATATTTGTAGACCAAATAGAATATCCTGTTTAAGACGATATAAGTTAAAAAAATTTAGACTTCCTTCTGCTTCCATGTACCTAGTGTCGTTTATTGACCATTTGTTGAGACAATTCTTTTCATATTATTGAAAAGGAAGATTTTCTTCACCGAAGTTTGTATATGGTAACTTATCTTAACATATTCATCCCGTTTTTAATCTCTTACAAAACACACTGCAAATAACAAAAGGAAAGAAGGTAGGTTCTACAAGGTGCTGTAGTAATAAGAATAATTGGCGTTTTGCAGGTTTAACTTGTAATTTCACCACAAAATTTAAGTTAGGGAAAAAGGTCACTGAAAGCGCAACAGAACATGTAAAAAGTGTAAACAGCAGATGCAATTAAAAGGTTCCAATTTCCAAAATTTGTCAATCAATTCTACTAGAGTACTAGTAATATGAAAATTTAATTCTCCAACAATCTGAATGAATTAACAGAACCTATTCCCACAATTCTAGAAAAACCAAGCATTAGGAGGAAGTGGAAAAAGCTTTTTACAGTCTCAAAAACTCGAAACCTCTCTCCTCAAAAAATTACTCCAGTCAAGAAGTCAACATTGCTATGAAGCACACCAACAGCACAATCAACCCAACAGCACAAACCCAGCACCACCATTTATGGTTCTTCTTCTTCATCTGATTGGCATAGTAAAGACTATTAGTTCCACCATGGATGTAGTTACCAGCACTGGCCATATTATCTTCAATATTGTCCAATTTCTCCCCTTGTGTCTCAACCAGAATAGCCATATCAAGAAACACTTGGTGAAGCTTGTTCAAACTCCTCTGAATATCCATCACAGCCTCATGTCTAACCTGATTTCCCATGTCAGCATCTGTTTTCCCAGCCAAAAACTCAACTTTGAGACTCCCTGAGATCATCTTGTCCATGACCTCCTCACTCGGAACCTCGCCGGTCGCGCTGTAGTACCTTCTCTTCAAATCTTCCTTGTAATCAGACAGTATCTTGTCCCTCAAGGACTGAAACTCATTCATCATGTCCCTAAGCTTGACCCTCAAACCATTTGTGACAGAACTCCTTGTCCTATCAATTGGTGTACCCTCTTTATAGGACTCTGATAAAGTTCTATTGGCTATGTTGGATTGATCCAGGACCTCAAGCCTTGCCTTGATGATCTTGACCTTGCGAAGCACCGCAACCATGTCAGATTCCATGCGGTCTCTTAGTCCACGGAGGACTTTTGCACTGTGTGTGGACTTTGCTTCTTCATTCAGTTGCTGAAGATCAAATAAGAGATTGGTGATCTCTTCCATTTCAACCTTGATTGCATCCACTTCTTGGAAGAACTGAGTGAGATTAGGGTCTTCTAGTTGTGTGGGGTTGAGTTGCCCTGCTTCAATATCACGTTCATTTTCAAGGTCCTTCATGACCTGTTTCTTCAGTTCAACATAACTTAAGAACGATTTCGTCATCAGATCATTCATCTTTGAAAAAAAATTCAAAACTCAGCACCTGAAAAAGAAAATCAAAACCTACAGAATAATGTAATGATTTAAATGAAGAATGGAAACAAAACAATAACAACCAAATGAGAATATCTAAGAAAGAAAGCAAGAAACTTGAACGGCTCTAGGTTACATGAAAAGAAAATGAAGCATACCCTCTTGGACAGATTCAAGAAATGAGACAGTTTCTCAATGGATGAAAGTTCTTGTCATGAAGCAAATGCCCAAAGTGATCTAAGAAGAACAAAGATAACAAAATCAGAAATGAGAACCAACAGCCATTTTCAATGCACAGAGAGCCAAGAATTAAAGAAATCGATCATCAAAAATCAAATCTTTAGCGCCATGCATGGAGAAATGCGGTCTCGGAAATAATTTTTACACAGCATGTATGAAAAAAACTTAAGAGATGGTGTCTAACAAAGCCATGCACTTTGAAGAAGAAGAAGAAGAAGAAGAAGATTGAACCTTTGATGAAGGGACGTGGCTATAAGACTTGAGTGACAATCTTGAATGCAATTTTCAAACTTTGAGTCTGTTTTCGTTAAACAAAAACAAACGCATGCATATATGTGAGTAAATTTTGAAATTAATTTGTAATTCTGAAACAAAAGTATCCGTTGCCCTACTATATAGTCTCCTCTTCACTCTTCACTCTTAACTCTTAACGTAACTGTTACAATTTCAACCGCCAAGCGGTCAATGCCGTTGATTTAAAAAAAAAAAAAACTATTTTCCCATCATGATCTAATTTTAAACTAGCGTTTTTGAAATTTTTCTAGTTTTATATCCAATCATATGTTATTTAGAAAAAAAAAAATTTTTTTGCAAGAGAGTGAATATACTAAAATTACACTTAAAATTTATTTTACCTTATCAGATACTTTATATTTGCAATTACTTTAAAGAAAATAGAAAAATTAATTCTAGTAAAGAAAAAACATTCATAATTAAAATGGGTAAAATCAACGTTCGCTTGAAATAAACCACCGTATATAATCTTCGCCTTTAAATAATATATAGTCACATTTCATTAAATAAATTCAATGATACAAATATTATCTGCAGGGAGAAAAGTTTTTCCTTCTCAAGGATTTGCGAGTTTCTCCCTATTTTTCCCACTCCTAAAATGTTTCCTCCATTTTCTGAACTCTGATGAAACAACAACTTGCATGTTGCAATCATGTAAACAATGTTTGAAAAATAATATATGTATAAGCTGAACAAATTCTTTGTTTCTAAGTCTGTGATATTGTGCTTTGCTGGTTGACTTTTTCAGCCTCAAGCTTCCTTAACATTGATGAACTCAGCTTAACTTCACCCGAACCTCCAGAGACCAAATCTACAACTTCAATCTGCATATGATACATAGAAACAATTTCTAATATGTCATAGAAATGTTTTGACAAATTAGTTTCTTACTTTTTTTATGGTGAAAAAAATATATAAATAAATAAACAGCTATACCTTCAACTGTGAAAGGCCTCTTTCAGCTCTTTTCCTGTTTACTGCTAATCCTCCGGGTACTGTCTCTTTGCTGTATGAGAACCAACATGAGTCAGGTATCAAAGAATTCACAAAATTATGCTACAATTATTAGAAACCTAAAAGAATTCACAAAATTATGATAGTAATGAACTTTCTCAAGTCTCTATCAGAGCAACACTCTAATGATCATGATCATCAAGATCAGAAAACAACAAATAAAACTGGCATAACACAAGCTTACAGATTACAAACCTTACAACCACAGCCTCCAAATCTGCATCCACGATAGAAGGCCCATAAGGATCTGTGATTGGTACAGCTTGCACTTCCAGTTCTGGCTTGATAGACTGCATGGTTTTGCATACCAATTTCAAATAAAAATTTATATAAGATTTTTTTTCTTTCAAATAAATCTTAAATGATATGCAACTGATGGATGGATGTAGATTAGGACATCATTCATTTTCTTTCCATCCACCCTCAGAAACTAATAATACAAAGACACACCACTTAAAATAGACATTAAGAAAAGTACATGAAATAGAGGAGATTATTTTTGATAAATTATGTGTAATAAGGAAAACATTGCCTTTGTACCTTTATGAAAGTTTCAACATTGTGTATCCTTTCCTCAATAGGCTGTATCAGTTCAGCAAACTGCAAAGTAGAGAAGGATCATATAAGGAAATTTCAAACCTAAAAGCAAAAGCAAAGCCTGAAGAGATGAGGGAAAGTGGCTCTTTTGTGAGTAAAATCCATACACCAAAAATTATAACTTGGTAATAAGGTGATCTTTCATCTTAAAGTTGAAATTACCAGTTAACAAGCTCCATTATACAATGTTTAAATCAGTGAGCTCCTATACAATTTAATAGAGAAACTTTTTGTAAAAAAATATAATTCCCAAATTTCAAAACTGAATTTCTCTACCAAAAAAATTTCAAGAGACAAAAAATTGAAGTACTTAACAGTTTAGTCAGTTGTAGCATGATACTCAGTTTCACTACTTTATATTTTGCACATTGACTACTGAAAATGAATATATTGTCTGGAATTTGAATTCAGACATACTCTTCTAATTAATCTGATCAATCCGAAAATAATTTGACTCAGACACCAATAGTAAGCTACAAGAGTTCAGTGAGAGAAGATGACACCGAAAGAGGGGGAAAAAATAAAAATGAAAAAATCAAAGCCTAATTGTTTCTTTCTTGTTTTAGCACTCAAGTCTCAACTAATGAATGATCATGTCTTGGAGGCTCTTCAACTATGACTTTCTGCAACACAAACCATACCTGATTGAAATTGAAGACACAACAGTGTGGAGCAGATAGAAAAATTCACATTTTCAATAGAACTAAGAGGATAAAAAGAATCCAACTTGCAACAAATCAAGAACTGGTTGAACTGTAACACTAAAAATTAGTAATCCACAGCATGATGGGACCTGGGTGGGCTACACAACTTAAAACATAAAATTGAAGCTGCAATTATACTACTGCGCAGGTACATGAAAAATCTAATTTTGGACATTGACACAAATAAACAAATTAGTTTACTTTTCTCTTCTCAGCACAGAGAAGGAAGCTAATCAATTTTGAACGAGAGTAACATTATGATATACGTAAAATGAAAAAAAAAAAAGGCTAACCTGCTTCTTTGCGAGCATAGGTCCATCGCAAACTCCGATCACAATCCGGTGCCTTGCCAACTGTGCTGAAGCCTGCTAAAAAAGTTTCAACATTTCACATTACATAGATATATAAACTGGAAATTTCTAAATGAGAGAGAGAGAGAGAGAGAGAGAGAGAGACGGTGAGGAAGAGGCGGTGGCCATCGTGCAATCGGTCAAAGGTGCCGCCGTTGACGACAGCTTGGTAGGTGTTGGGGGGAGAGAGGGTGGGAAGCAGCATGGGATCATCTTGAGCGGCCATTGGAATAGCTTAAATTCAAAACAAGAAAATGCGAACACATTGAGGCACCATTTGCGCTGATTTCAAAACATAACTATTTCTAGTTCTAGTGTCACTTACCATCAGCCTCGCTTTTCTTCTGCTGCAGGTTCAACATAACAGCAGAGGCGTGCGATTCGAAAACAACGGTCCAGATCTTCCGGTTAGGTTGGTAATTCCTCAGGCCGTCAAAGGAGCTAGCACGGTGGTTGGTGAGAATACCGTACGGTGCAACTATTTGCGTGCCAATATTTAAAGGTGAGAATACCACACGCTTGATGGTTAGGACCTAAAGAAAATCAGATTCAACAACCGAAACGTGCGGGAGATTTTAGCCGCACAACAAGAATGTTCAGCTCACCTGTGGTCCCTCACTACAATTACATAATTATCCCCCAATTCTGCTTAGGAAAATGTCTCAATTCAACATTTTGCATCGGTTTAGGTGTCCGATTAACACTCTGACCATGGATTGTTTTGTAATTTGGTAATATATGTCAAGAAATCTAAGACATTTTAGCGATTTATTTATTCCTGCCAGTAAACTGACATTTAACAGCTGAGTTTAATGCCTTACGTGGAGATGATGTTGATGTAAATGTTACTATGTTAGTACCTTGAACCAATATTCCAATTAATCAATTTGTTTCAAGTCTACCACCCAAGTTCTGCTAACAGTTTGCCATGTCTATTTTCTTCATCAATCATCAAAAGAATCGATCTATTTCTGAAATTTTGAATGTTGCATACATGTTCATATAGCCAAAGTAAATAAATTCCACTTGGGACTAACCAATAAGCAAATAATTTTACACTTGAAAGGTAGTGACTCTCAAGATATGGAAGTGGTCTTGTTGGCTGTTGCAAAACACTCGTTCAAGAAATCAGTAACCTCTGATAAATACAAGTCCGGAAAAGTCCTGTAATGATCCACATGAGGGGATGAACCGAAGTTGAAGGACCTTACCCTCCTTCCCATCCTCCTTTGCTCCTCAATGAACCCTTCTATTGATTGGTACGGAACCACTTTGTCAGCCGTACTATACAGGTATAGCTGAGGGCAAGGTTGCTGCTTCAACAGCACATTCACAACTCTTGTTAACCTCCTGTTTGGGACACAAGACAAATTAGCTTACTATATAGTACACAACTACTAGAACAACAAGAAACATTGGCATTGAGAGAAGAGACTCACTGATTCACATCAGGCAATTTCAATAGAAATGAGAACAACTTCTCTAAAAGCGCCAAGACCAAGATCTCCATTCTTGAAGGTTCATTTTGTTGAATGTTTGATGCGTTAACTTCAGTCTCAGTGGCTTGGGTCGAAGAGCTGCGCTTCTTCAATATGGCAGCAGAAAAACCAGCAGCCCATACCTACAAGATCAATATACAATAGCTCACCATATTCAATTTAATTCAACAACAAAGCCAAGAACAATGAACTAACACATCAAGTTACCTGTGGATTAAAGGGTTCTCCTCCTCCAGAATCAACAATGCATCCTTTAATCTTATCCATCAGATCCTGTCTATCGAGCATTCTCGCAAGAATGGAACCATAACTGTAATAAAAAGAAAAAGAAACGAAAATTACGAACAATTAGTAATGTAACCACCCACCAAGATTGAAATCACGAGGGAATAGAATGGGATTGAACATACATACGTAAACCAACCAGTGTTGCTGAAAGTGTGAAACACCAAACAGCGTTGCCTCCCATCCTCTTCGTCACGTGACACCCACGTGATGAGCTCGTCCGCCAGCGCAGAGATTCGCCTCTCAAGTATCCTCCCAAGGTCGAAGGAGAGCAGCTCCCTCACATCAACCACGAACGTCATCGCGTGTACTCCACGCGCGTTGTACCACTCCACGTACCTCTTGAGGTGCTTCGTCTTCGCTCCCAGCCACCCCAACAACACCACCGTCGTAACCCTCCCTTCCGCCCCGCAAAATCCCATCTTTCCCCCAATTCTGTTCTCCGAAGCAGGGTTCCAAACGAACCCGCCACCATGAGAACGGGAGAGGAAGGGGCTGACATTTTTTATAGGGTGAGAAAAGTTGAGGTTTTGGGAGGCGGTGAGGGAGGAGAAGAAGGTGAAGGGATTGGGATTGGGATTGGGATTTGGAAAGGTGGGAAATTGAGAGGAGCAGATTATGGGTGTTGCGTTACGGTGGTAGCAATAACGAAAAGGGAGCGCGGGTTTTGATTTCGGCAGATGGAGAAGAGAATGTGAATGTGAATGTGAAGTGGTTTTCTGAAGAAGGTGGCGACCAAGAATTGAGGGGTTCAGGATCCTCATATGAGCCTCCATTGCCGAATTAGAGGATGATGATATTGCTGTGCTGTTTCGTTTTCACTGTTTTGATCGAAATTCAATCGAATGTTGAAGCAGCTTTATTTTCATCGTAAATGCGGACCATATTTCTCCATCCAAGGATGGATCATTACTCTCGTAGTATATGCTTCATGCTTATGCCCCAAACTAAGTGACATGTATGTGTAATTGTGTATTTCTGTAATTCTGTGTGTCTAAGAATTTTGTGCCGAGGAGTGATTGGCTAGTAAATTTTGTAATTTATAATTATTAATTAGTTATTATGGATATTTTTAATAATGTAATGATGTGAGATTTTTTTTTATTAAGTACAGGTCAAATTTTAATAAAAAATACTGACCTTTAGACTTAGTATTTTGTATATGTTCCGAAAATCAATTCGATTTGTATTGACCCTAAAATAACACAAGGTGGTTTTTATAGAAAAAATACATCTATTTTGATTCTTGTCTATTTTCGGCTCAATTTTTTTTATATAGAGACTTTGTGTGTGTTATCTGGATATAGAGTCATGGGGTGCAATACAAATATGTGGGACAGCTTTTTTATAACTGTCAGGCCCAACAACTCGGATCGTGCGAGTTGTTTGAGTGTCATATTTTGCATAGCAAATCGGTAGGTCCGATTTGAGGATGAAGAGATGTTGGAACTCTAGAAGGTGTAAATCGTACCCTCCGAGTTGTTAGCGGTGTGAATTTTTTTTTTTTGTGTTGTGTTATGAAATCGGAGGGTCCGAGCTCAGTTTTTTATTATTTTTTTGAATTCACTAAAGGTAATCGTATGGTCCGATTTGGTTCGGACTTTAAATAAAAGTTGGTGAAAACTGGATCAGACCCAACAACAACTCGCATCTTCTTTTTCTCCTTCTTCAACGGCTCTTTCTTCTGATTTTTAGTTCCTCTGTTCTTTACTTGTTTCGCATAATAACTAGAAATCTAAAACCCAAGTTTATGAGCTTGTTAATGTGATTGAGAGAAATGAGTGACAGAGTATTATTGAAGGTGTATTATTTTGGTCAGATTTTGTTACAAACATCTGAAGGAGTAACATTTGTTTGTGATAATCCGTTAGATGTTGTGATTCCTTTCACAATCTCATTTGAAGAGCTCAAAGGTGTGATCTGTGAAGAGATTCATTTTGAGAGGGCAAGAAGAATATCCTGTATTCTGTATAGATATCCTATACAAGTGTTTGGTGGATTCGTCAGTTTCAAACGAAATATGTTACGGACGAAGCGAGCATGCAATATGTTTTCCATGTATATTGAAAATCGGAGTCAACTCTCGTTCATCGAGTTGTATGTTGAGTTTGAGCAATCTGAGGCCGACCAGAATATTTTACGGAAAGATTACAATAGTGATAGTGAAGAAGAGTTCGAAAGCAACTACGAATTTGTTCGTCCAGATGGAGATGAGGTTGAAGGTGACGGAGCTATGGCTCCGGATGTGTCTGACGTGGCAACTGCACTGGCAAATGATGTGCCGTTTGAGGAGCCATCATTCATGCGAGTTTTGGATTTGGAAGCCATGCATGTTTCGGAGTTTCCGGATTATATCAGTGCAGGTACGTAATTCTCCGTACTCATAAGAAGGATTGAAATTATTTATTAATTTATCTTGATAGTTGGACCAAGTAGCTTAGTGAGGTGTGTGAAAATATACTCGATAAGTATTTATTTTTTGTTTACCTGTTTGTGTATTTAACTTTAAGATAGAAAATTTATTTGGGAGTTATTGAATTAGTTGAATATAAATTAGAATTTATTCGTTAATAAGTAAATTAGTTAAATATCCGTTAGTATTTATGAGGTAATTTAGTAAATTAAGTAAATATAAATTGGTATTTACTAATATTTATTAGTAAATTTGTAAATTATATTAATATAAATTAGTATTTATTAGTATAGAATGGTAAACTAGCAAATTAGTTAAATTAAAATTAGTATCTGTTAGCCGATTAGTTGAATATAAATAAGTATTTGTTAGTAAATTAGTTAAATATAATTATTTTGGTGGTTTTTATCATAATTGATGCAGTAAAAATTGTTTTACCTTAATTTTGAATGTTTAAATATTTGTGTTTTTAAAATTGGTTGTATGGCTGTCCTCGTGGCAGAAATTTCTTTTGTCGCAGATGGTGAATTTGCCGTTGGGATGGAATTCAGTTTCAGGGAAGCTGTTATTAAAGCGATAAAAGAGTATACTATTCGAAGAAGCGTAGACTACCGGGTGTATGAATCTGAGCCGTTGACATTTTATGCGAAGTGTACACAGTATGGGTCAGGGTGTGATTGGCTTATCCGGGTTAGCATGATCAGCCGGAAGTACTATTGGGTTATAAGGAGGTATAATGGCAGTCACACATGTACCAGAGCCACAATTTCTCTGGATCATTCGAAGCTGGATTCGACCACAATTGCAGAAGCAATTAAATCGTTGGTTGAGGCTGACCCCGCCTTAAAGGTAAAATCGGTTATAGCAGAGGTGCAATTGAAGTTCAACTACATTGTTAGTTATCAGAAAGCATGGTTGGCTAAGCAAAAGGTAGTGAAAAAAATATTTGGAGGCTGGAAAGCATCGTACGAAGCATTGCCTATATGGTTTGAGGCCATGTGCCACAAGGAGCCGTCAGCTGTTGTTCATTTTGAGACTATGCCTGCATATCAAGGCGATGACTTGGTGACTGATATCCAAGTGTTGCATCATATCTTTTGGAGTTATTACCCCTGTATTAGAGCATTCAGACATTGTAAGCCAGTTGTCCAGGTGGATGGGACTCACTTGTACGGAAAGTACAAGGATTGTCTACTAGTGGCAGTGTCACAGGATGGCAACAACAATATCGTCCCAATTGCGTTTGCGATTGTGGAGGGAGAGACTTCAGATGCGTGGCACTTTTTTCTGAGTAACCTTCGTCAACATGTTGTCACTCGGGATGGTGTGGGACTGATATCTGACCGTCACGAATCCATAAATGCAGTTGTGGAAAGGAGTAACGGGGCTTGGTCACCTCCTAGAGCTTTTCATATGTTTTGCATCAGGCATATAGAGTCGAATTTTTTGAGAAAATTCAAGGCGCCGTACTTGCAGAAACTGGTCATCAACTTAGGTATCGCTCAGTATAGCTAATTAATTTTGTCACAGAGTTCCCTTCAATAATTGTGTTGACCTCTTTTGTTTCAAATATTTCTTTTTATCCTTCAGGATATTCGAGGACGGTGCGGGAGTACGAGGTGCGTTACCAGCGTTTACGAGAACGGGGCGAGGCCTACACTGACTGGTTAAACCGAATCTCCGAGAACAGTACGCGTTGGCTTTTGACGGTGGATATCAATGGGGTCATATGACGACGAATCTAGTAGAATGCATCAATTCAGTATTGAAGGGTGCACGCAATCTCCCGGTGACTACCCTTGTGAAGGCTACATTCTACAGGCTTAACGAGTTGTTTACCCGAAAAAGAGCAGAGGCGGAAGCCCGAATTAATGCTGGCCATGTGTTTTCTGATGTCGTGACCTCGAAGTTGCATGCAAACCAAGCATCAGGAAACATTCAGGTTAGTTGCTTTGACCGGCAGAATGAGGTCTTTGAGATGCGTGAGATGCCAAGTGAATTGGAGTTTGCAGTGGACCTACGTGGCCTTCGATGTGACTGTGGTGAGTTTCAGGTGGATTGGATCCCCTGTCGACATGTGTTTGCATGTTGTGCCAACCAGCGACTGGATTGACAAGTGTATGTTCATAATGTGTATAAGATGGATCAAGTTCGTCGGGTGTACCAAGCAAGGTTTAGGCCACTAGGTAACTCCACTACATGGCCTGCTTACAACGGACCTCGGTTTATCCAGAATCCGTTCCTGAGACGCGTCACGAAAGGTCGCCCCAAAATGACGCGCTTCTTGAATGAGATGGACACGCGAATGTTACGTCGGCCTAGGCGATATAGGCTATGTGGAGCTGAGGGACACAGCCGTAGCAGATGCCGTCAGCCAAGTGGTGCAAATGCCGATAGAGATCGTCAGTAGATTCTTATTCTGAGATGATATTATATATGTGGCATTATATGGTTTGTCAGGAGCTGTTTATTTGAGTTAACAATGTATGATATATGTAACATTGTATAATATGAAGAACCTTAACCTGGTTTATGTGGCGTTATAAACTACGTCAATCCAGCCTTATACTCCATATGAAGCATTTCATAATATGACATTAATTAATACATAGTCCACAGAGTTAATCCCTTTAATAAGTTCATAAGTACATAAATACTCTAAACATACCATCTAGTAAAACTCATTACCATAGTTCACATTATTGATACATAAAATCTCTAAACATACCATAGTCCACGTTATTATGAATACATAAATACTCTAAACATACAATAGTCCAAATCATTAATACATAATGTCCAACACATGCAAAGTATCCTAAACATAGTCCACATTTTTAAGACAAAAATAAGAGTATTACACCACAACTACTTTTTTATTGTCCACTTTACATCATTCACAAAGTTCTTGCATTTCTTTGCGGCCCTTTTGAACACAGATGGAGTATATCGATTAGCGCTGCGACGTGGCGGATCAATCCTCAAATTGTAACATTTGCCTTTGTCATCCGGAGTGTGTGCCTGACCTGTATACACAATAATAAAAATAATTAAATATTGTGATATTAGGTAGTCAAACCAACATGGATACAACATTTCATTTAGTAAAACGACACAAAGATACCATTTATGGACACAAAATGAATAGCTAATCAAACATGTAAAGCACAAGACAAAACATAATACCATCATTGTGGGATTCCTCATCCTCATCGAACTCCTCTATTTCATCCTCCTCATTCGGGTTATCTACTATATACGCATTCGTATCTAGCTCGGGTGTGTTAGCATCTTCTTGAAGAGGTCCCATGGAAATACGGTTAGAATTTTGACTATTAAGAACTCCGCATCCACCTTCACTTCTATTAGAGTCAACAGATACGAACCCTCCAGAAGCGACCGATGAGGTATGGCACGGGAGCCCCGCATCCAATGAATACCTACCCGCCAGGAACTCAGGCTGATTGCCATATTGTGATTGTCCTGCATCTGCAGCCATGAACCCAAGCAATTGGCTAAAAGAACCTCCTTCTCTGGGTTCAAACTGTGACATACCCCAATATTGTTGATGCATTGGAAATGACGGGGTGAACTGTGTCTGAGGTACGTACTGGCTTGAGAACTGAGGTTGTTCTTGTGGAAGTGGATTCAGAATAGATGTTTGCGGCGACTGTGGCTCCAGTTCCACATTGTCATCATCCGCATCCTGACTATCCTCATCCATACCCTCATTATCCTCATCCATAACCTCATTACCCTCATCCATATCCTGATTACCCTCATCACTGTCTTGACCCACAAGATTCGACAAGTTCAAGCGGTCCCCATATTTTGACCGGTACCAGTCCATGTAAGTTTCCAATGGATGCTGTGAATTCATGGGAAGCTCAGAAAGGACGTAGTTATACCTGTTTGTCCAATGCATAACCCAACTTGAATGACTCGGTATTGTGGCCCAGTTAAGATTCTTAGGACCAGTCAGGACTTCTCCATTGGCCTTGTCCAGACTCCACTCTTGAGGAGGTACTCCCTGTGGAATGATGTTCGGATCCACGCGATCCACAGCATATGCAACCCACACAAACTGGAAAAAAAAAGAAACTACTGATTACAACCCAGAATACCAATAACAAGAACAATGCAAGAAAGCTTTATAATTATGTTTCAGGACACCAAACCCGAAACTAAGAATTCTTTAATTAAAACACACCTGGCCTTCCTGGAGTTCATCAAAGGCCTTCCTAAAGTGAGCTAGATTCAGATATCTATATCGTCGGTAACCACGCTCCCAGTTACGCCACCTAATATCATATATTCAATTATCTAAACTGGATTTTAAATATAAAGTTATAGCTAGATTGTAACGTAATATTACCTGTTGGCTAGTGGAAAACTGTGGGGTTCCCTAGGAAGCGGCGATAGATATGGCAGTCGGATCCAAGCCCAACCGAGCAGAAGTGTTATTGGACCATCCATTTCCTTACAATTATAACGAGATGCCCTGCATAACGCCCTGTAGAGGTGTGCTAGGCATGCCGATCCCCAACTATACTGTCCAATACTCGCAAAATCACGAAGCAAGGGTAGAAACTTCCAATGCACACCTGCCCCAGATTTATCCCCAAACAAGATCGTCCCGATCAACAACATAATGTGGCACTTCACATACCTCTGTATACTTATTTCATCAGTCAACTGAATGTTTTCTTTTAGATTCCGTAGCCAAGTCAGTTTTATGCAGCATCCTCTACACTCCGACTTACGTGGTGCAATTCCAAACTGATGCAAACACTCCACCTCCAACGCTGAAAAATTACTAATTGTCATCCCAGTAACTGGAAAACCATCCGTCGGAAGACCAAGAATTAGAGCAACATCTTCAAGAGTTACGGCACATTCACCAATTGGAAGGTGAAACGTATGTGTATCAGGGTGCCAGCGTTCGATTAGAGCATTCACGAGTGCTTTCTGATTTTGTACGACACCAATTTGAGATGCATGATAGAATCCAGTAACTCGTAAATGCTCCTCCACTTGATCGTTGTACCGATCCGGCGGAACTGGATGGTCACAGGTCAACATTCTTAATTTCTGCAAGAAACATAATAAATTATTAGTCAACTCATTAACTACTATTATTATATCACTTACTACTAGAAGACAAAAATTTTTAAGCTACAGCCACTCATTAACAAAATCTACACAACTAACTCAACAACAAATATTACTTGAAACCACACATATGTCATAAATTTTTTGACTTAATTCGACTAAAACAAATAATTAGTACTTCCAAAATGAATTATTCATAACATTAACTAATGAATACATATACATAGATTCATAATACATACATATACATACATTCCTAATCAAATCTCAAAAAAATTAGTACATTAAAGATGCTGTTTGTTTATTTATTTGCGATATGAAAAAGAATTTTCTAATATCTAACATTATTATTATTTGTAATATTAATTATCTATTAACTATAACTATAACTTAACTAAAATTACATACATATTTCTAAATTTGAAAAAATATTAATAATTATTGTCATTTTTTCTTAAATTCATTTTCTAATAACAATAATAATTAACTTCCTAACAATAATAATTACAATTAACAAAAATAAAGTAACACACTTTTACTCATAGCCACAATAATATTTAATATTCTAACAATTATAAATAATTAAAATTTTATAAAATATTTAAAAAAGACGTTATATCCAAAAATTAATAACAATTCGGTTAACATTTTATAATTTATTTTCTAAATATTTTCATATTTTTATTTCTTCCAAAATTCTAGTAATTATAATAAGAAATATTAAACAAATTAAAAAAACTATTGCGCTTTTCTTTTAAACTGCAACATAGTCCAACAGTTGAAAATAGTATTAACACACTAACAATAATAATAATTAACACACTAAATAATAATTTTTATCCAAAAATAGTGAAAAATTTAAAGAAAAAAATTAAAAATAGTCCTAACCATTCTATGATTAATTCTAAGTTCAGATTTTAACAATAATAACAACAACTAAGTTTCTAACAATAATAACTATAATTATAAAAATTAAAAAAATATTAAACAAACTTACATAATCAGAATGACTAAGATAGTGCATAATATGAAGCTCAGGGCGATCAACATCTTTAAATTTATTTTTTTTGACATTTTGTTATTTTCTCCACCATGCAAACCCACCAGCAGCAGAGAAAGGAAGCACAACTATGGAGTTTTGAGGTTGAAAGTGAAGGCTCAAAGTAATAACTCGGATGGTGGGTGAGAGTCCTTAATACATCCCGCGTTTTGGTCTGTGGGGCACCCTTTGGGGAGCTACATTCGCGTGCCGCGTGTTCACCATGCAACAAAATGGACCATCCGTTTTTGTAACACCAACTCGGACCTTTCGTGTTGCACATTCGGTGTCGCACGGTCCGATTTGTAATACACCTGACACCACATCCATGTTCACCTCCCGATTCCCATAACCCGATGAAACACACCCCTGTAGTCCATATAAAAATTAAAAATGTCTCTTTTCTGTGTGAGTTATAGTAGTTTTTTCATCTTTTTTCACTAAATTTAACGAAAAATATCTACATGACACTTAATGTTATTAATGTAGATACTAAGTTACTATTAAATGATATGTTGGTGAATAAAAATTGGTCAAAAATTAATGTCTTTTTATGAATAATGATCACGAATCGATTTATTTTTGTATGAGAAATATTCAGCGGTAGATTTGTTTTCTTATACGAATTTAAACCTTTAATTAACAAATTTTTTAAGATTGTTATCTATTTCAACAGCAAATTTTTTCGTGCATATTTGTCTTTTGTGTGTTCTTTACTGTTATATTTATGTTATGGGATAATATTAAATATTTGAACACTTATAAAGATAAATAAAAATGGATTATTATGATTAATATTTAAAATTTCTTCTATGAAATAAAACAATCATTTGTGCAAAGCAACAAAGTAGTAAATTTATATATTTAACATGTATTTTTCTAATTTCAAAGAAAACATAGATATTCATATATTATATTGATAAGGATAATAAAAAAGGAATCTATCTTTAATAAGTTAACATCTAATAGATAGAGACTGAATTTAATAAGTTACCAAAATCGCCTCGTTTTATTTTTATAATAGATAGAGGCTGAATTTAATATTTACTCTGGTTAAAGTCATAGGACACATTCGAAAATCACATAGTTGAGGCAAGTGCAAAAGTAGGACACCCTATGATTGCTTTGGTTAGGGGAGAGCAGTGTTTCTCACGCTCAAAAGTTATGGAGTCACTCTTGTTTATGTTTGTATCTTCCAATCACCTACTAGTACCATTTCATTTTATCTTTTACTCATTTGTATAGCTACTTTAAATTAAAGTCCAAACAGTACTGGTACTATTTCATTTTATCTTTTACTCATTTGTATAGCTACTTTAAATTAAAGTCCAAACAGCATAGTACTGTTAATATGTGATTACCGTGTAGGGTGATCTAAGTGATCATGCAAGCTTTGTTAAGGCAATCAAGCAAGTTGATTTTGTCATCTGTGTTACTTAGATTATTTCTTTATCAATAATAAGTTTATTATTGTAATTATTTTATAGTGAGAATACATAAAGAGTACATAATATATAAGGTGTAATAATTTAACAAATATTTTTAAAAAAAAATTTTCATTTTTTTCAATAATGAGAAGAACTTATTTTTCTTCTTCTCTTAATCTCTTTTGGTTCATCAAACCATCAACATCACAGCTTGAACAATTTAGGGCATGAAATTTTTTTCATAGTGCAGCATGGAGGGCAACCTGTGAATCAAGTTAAAAAAAAGTTGTGAATTGAGATCCAATCTAATTTTGCCATTTTCTTTCTATCCCTATTTTTTCTTTTAACATTTTCTTTCCCCTTCTTACCTCTTCCTTCAAACTCATCCAATAGAATTTGATGAGAAGTTATTTTGCAAGATTCTTTCTTGGTGAACATAAATGTTCCGATCAACGAGTTGAAAGGAAGAAGATCTGAATCCTCGTTACTCTGTGATTCATTAATTTCTCAAAATGGCGAACATGGTAAACAGATCCTCTTATTGTAGAAGTCGTGGAGCTACATTGGCTCGCCCTCATTGTAACAAGTAAGGCCACATAGAAGATGTATGCTATAAGAAGCATGGGTACTGCTCCCATTTCTATCAACAGCAACAACATAACACCACCATCAATCACGTGATCACTGATGGGCATGATGATATACTCAGTGACAAATAATTTCAGCTCAATTATCTCCAAGAGAACACTGAAATATCAAGATCTGGGTTCACTCCAGAGTAAAGATTTGCCTTGTTAGAGTTTATCAAAGACAAAAGTGTGCAGCAGTAACCTCATAATGCAAATCAAATTTTGACTAGTTCCATTCAAACTTCCACTCCAGGTAAAACCATTGCATTACATTTTAATGCGAGAATTATGAGTATTATCACTCCAAAATCTGCACTATGAATCATTGATTTCAGTGCAACAGATCATGTGATTTTTGACTTAAAAGATTTTGCAAGTTTTTGAAATATTGCTCCAATCAATGTGATATTGCCAAATGGGACCAAAATTGTTAGCACAATCATTGGCACAATCACATTCTCTCTAAAAAAAATTTTCTCAAAAATATTTTATACATTCCTTCTTTTGATTTTAAATTGATCTCTGTGTCAAAGTTAACCTCAAACTTACATTGTCAACTGTTAATCAATGATAAGTGTTGTGAGATACAAGATCGATCCACATCAAAGATGATTGGCATTGCTGAGTGTATAGAAGGGTTATATACAATGAGTAGAGAAACAGAATTCTCTCACTTTCCCCCTCTTTCAACAAAGCAACCTTCATTGGCAGCAACTACGACTACTACTCATCCCACCACACTTTCACATAATGAGCACAACAACATTTGGCATCTTAGATTAGGACACATACCCATGCATAAATTAATTTTTTTGAAGAAGTATTATCCTTTTATAGATTGTATTGTTTTAAAACTTTCTTGTGATTCATGTCATTTTGCAAAACAAAAGAAATTATCTTTTAATCTTAGTACAACTGAAATAAAAGATTGTTTTGACTTAGTTCATATGGATATCTAGAGTCCTATTTCTGTCCCTTCCAATGAAGGACATAGGTATTTTTTGATTGTGGTGGATGGCAAGAGCAGATTCACTTGGATTTTTTTTATGAAAACCAAATCTGAAAAATCACAATTAGTTATTGATTTTGTGAATTTTGTCAGAGTACAATTTGAAAAATAAGTTAAGTGTATAAGGACTGACAATGAGCCAGAGTTCACCCTAAAATCTTTTTTTGCATCAACTGGAATTTTATACCTAACTTTTTGTGTAGAAATACCAGAGAAAAATAGAATTATAGAGAGAAAACACCAGCATATTTTAGGTGTTATTAGAGCACTGCTATTTTAATTAGGAATTCTACATTGTTTTTGGCAATACGCAGTTGCTCATGCCATTCACCTAATTAATAGGCTGCCCAGCACTGACTTGGATAATGCTAGTCTTTACAAACTTTTGTATGGTAACTTACCTGACCTTTCATATTTAAGAGTATTTGGTTCTCTTGCATATGCCTCCACATTAACAAATTCAAGAACAAAATTAGACCCAAGAGCCAGAAAATAGCTTTTCTCAGTTTTAAATTAGGAACAAAGGATTTTCGACTTATTGATTTAAAATCAAAGGAAATTTTCATATTCAGAAATGTAATTTTTATGAAACTCATTTTCCATTTTTACATTCCACTAACACTGACATTTCTATGGTACCCACTCGTACTCCACAATACATTGATCTTTTTCAATATGATACACCATCCACACATCATTTGCAATCACCCACACATACCACACTCATAGATTCAAGAACTATCATTGTATGACAATCCACACAGCTCATTCTAACAACTTTGCCAACTCTAACTCTTTATATCCTATCTCACAACACTTGTCATATGATAAACTAACCCCAAAATAAAAGTCACTTTCTCTAGCCATCACCTTAAATTAAGAACCTAACACTTATGAGGAAGCGACTGCACATGAATGTTGGAGAAAGGCAATACAAGATGAATTGACAGCTCTAGATCAGAACAGAACTTAGTGTCTCACTGAACTCCCAAAAAACAAGAAGGTTGTGGGTTGCAAATGAATTTTTCAGATAAAATTCAATCCCAATGGCACCATAGAGAGGCACAAAGTGAGGCTAGTTGCAAAAGGATTCACTCAAGTGCAAGGAGTAGATTATGGTGATATTTTTAGTCCAGTTGTCAAAATGACTACCCTACGAGTAATGTTAGCATTAGCAGCGGCAAAAAATGGCATTTGAAACAGCTGGACGTCAACACTGCCTTCCTTTATGGAGATTTGGACAAAGAAGTTTATATGAAGATACCACCTGGTTTGGCTGTGTCACAATCAGGTTTGGTTTGTAAATTGCAAAAGTCTCTATATGGGCTTAAGCAAGCAAGCAGGCAATGGAACACTAAGCTCACTCACACTCTTGTGGATGCTGGTTATAAGCAGTTTTTTTATGATCATTCACTCTTCATCAAGAAACAATATGAAAGCTTCACTGCCATTCTAGTATATGTTGATGACTTGGTTTTAACCGGGAATGACATTGGCGAAATCAATTCCATCAAGAAAAATTTGGATGACAAATTCAAAATAAAGGATCTTGGTGATCTCAAATACTTCTTGGGAATGGAAGTAGCATGCTCTAACTCTGAAATTCACATTTATCAGCGGAAGTACACCATGGACCTTCTCAGGGATTTTGGTTATCTAGATTGCAAGCCTCTCTCTACTCCATTTGATTATAGTCAGAAACTCTCAAAGAAATCAGGTACTATTTTAACAGAACACTATTTATAGACAACTCATCAGCCGACTTCTTTACCTCACAAATACTAGACCCGATATCTCTTATGCTGTGGGACGTTTGAGCCAATTTTTGGACTGTGCAACCACTTCTAACCTGCAGGTTGCTTTTTGCGTACTCCGATATTTAAAAGGCTGACCTGCAACTGGTATCTTCTTCTCATCTACTTCTAATCTGCATCTCACTGGATTTGCCAATGCTGACTGGGCTACTGATAAACCCATATTTCATGAGATCTTTTGTGCTTAATTTGAGTGATTTATACAATCCCTCACCTACTTATTCACATTAATTGCATGGTTTTACTTTCCCTTCCTTATTATGTCATATTGTGAAAAACATGTTTCCTAAGCTTTGAAAATTAATTATTTTAATTACCTTTATTTCCATTCGATGCCGTGATTAGTGTGTTGAGTAGTTTCAGATTTTCTAAGGCAGAATGACTTAAAGGATGAAAAAGGAAACATACTAAAAGGAAAGGAGAAAGCAAAACGGAGCTTTAAGGAAACTGGTATCCACGCGATCGCATGGACGACGCGATCGCGTGCCAAGCACGAATTAGCAGCAACGCGGCCGCATGACTGACGCGACCGCGCGCCTTAAGCAGAACGCACATGATGCGGTCGCATGACTGACGCGACCGCGTGGCAAGGAAAAGCTCCGAATGACGCGACCGCGTGACCCACGCGGACGCGTGACAGAGGTTACGCACCAGAAATTGCAGAAAACGCTCATAACGAGTTCTGAGGCCCTTTTTGGCCCAAATCCAAGTCCAGAAGGCATAGACCAGAGGTTAAGAAGTGGGGGAATGCATCCATTCGGAGAGCTCGCCAATTTCTAGTTTTCTATGATTTAGATTTAGTCTAGAGAGAGATTCTCTCTCTCTCTTAGGATTTAGGACTTCTTCTTGTTTTGGGAGTAACTCTGGATCCAGGTTTAAATGTTCTTTTATTTTAGTTCTACAATTATTTATTCCAACATTTAAATTGATTATTATAATTTGATTTATGAATTATTCCATGTCACAGATTGTTATTTGAATTAATGATAATTGAGGTATTTTCAGTCTATGATTGTTCTCTTTGATTTAAGTTGCCATTGCTTCCCATCCAAGGATATTTTTATTATTTCAGCAAATTTATTTTTTCCCTTTTGGTTCTGGTTAAGAATTCAGTAACTCAACAGTTATTAAACTCAACATAATTGATAATCATTATCTTGCTAATTGAGCTGAACTTAAATAATCCCAACCTTTTCTTAAGAAATAATTAGGATTCAAAAGTCAATTTAATTAGTCCCTTAACTTTCCTTTGCCCTGGTAAAGGTTGACCAAGTGGAATTAAGATACAACTTTCATTATTGTTGAGAGGGATAACTAAGTTGGACTTCTAATTTCCCTTATCTTGCCAAAAGTTGTTTTACAATTATTATTTATTTTTAATTGCCATTTAATTCACTCGTCATTTAAATCACTTGCTTCTCACCTTCTAAACCCCGATTACAACCTTTATAACCAATAATAAGAACATACTTCCTCGCAGTTCCTTGAGAAGACGACCCGATGTTTAAATACTCGGTTATCAATTTTAAAGGGGTTTGTTACTTGTGACAACCAAAATGTTTGTACGAAGGGATTTCTGTCGGTTTAGAGACTATATCTACAACGCGACTGTTTTTATGAAATTCTTTACTGGCAAAAATCCTGACGTCAAAATGGCGCCGTTGCCGGGGAACTGCTAACGTGTGCCTTATTATTGGCTATTGTAAATATTTTTTTTTTCTTTTGCTTGTTTCTTTATTTTCGTTTTTCCTTTTTATCTTTATTTGCTACTATGAACTCTCACCCCTCTCGCTTTGAGTTTGGTTCTAATATTGTTAAAGGAAATAGAAGTTACAGCAGAAATGTGCATCAAGGTCAGACCAATCAAGGATGGATGGAACCAAGAGGATCTAATCAACCCTTTTGGCAGCAACACCCTCCGAGATATCCTAGACAAAGACCATTCTACCACGCATACCCAGCTGAAAGACATGGTGGACAACCTTGTAACTACCAACAAGCCCCACCCCGTGCATATGAACCATCCCTTCAACATAACCTCGAACCACCACACTCACAAGCTTCTCTTCACCATTCGCCATCATATGATCCTTCCTTACCCCAATACCAATCCAATTGTTCCCAGTCATCACCACTTCCCTATGTATCATGTCTAAGTCCAGCAAACCGCGAAGCAGAGGATCACCTAAAAGAAACAGTAATTAAATTTCAAACAACCATTCAACAACTGGAGCAAGCACTAATCCAATGGGCCACTAAGTGCTCAAATATACAAGGATTAACCACAGCTCCATGTGGACAACCCGATGAAGAGCGTAGCATGAAAGAAATACTAGAGACTCCAGTGGACAAGGCAGAGAATGAATTCGTACTAGAACAAGTGGAAGAAGTTGTCATTGTTCAAGAAGAAGAGTTGGTTGAAGATCTAGGCGATGCTAAACTTCCTTGGGAATCCAGAATTGAGGAAAACTCCGTCCAAGATGCCACAGTTGATGCTAAGGAGGATACCGTACAATCTCCAAGGCAAGTCGTTTACGAAGAATCAGACGGAGTAATCCAAGAAGCAATTTTCCTTGATGGTGATAGTCACAAGTCTAGTTCTCCTAGTGATGAACCTGCGTCCGCAAGTGAATTCTCTAAGATCGAAGAATCTTCCCCAAGTGAATATGAAGATGATGCGGAGGTAGATTTCTCTCAACCTCTAATCTATGACTTGAGTGATGAGGAAGACATAGAAAACTTTGACCAGGATACAGATATAATTGAAGATCTTTGCAAGGAGGTGGAAGAATTCACAGAAGAGCACAAGGAAACGGAACTTGCAGAACCACCAAAAACACCTATTCCAAGGCCATTACCACCTAATACAAGCTTCAAGTGGGTACAATCCTTAACTTATAATTTTACTTATTCACTTGAATATGGTTTGCTTGAAACAGATGGCCAACTTAGAGCTCTCTGCGGCTTTAAGAGTAAGAGGGAATTGGCTCGTACTCAGAACTGGTGCACCAGGTTCAATAAGGTTCCACGCTTCACCTCGAAGTACACGGATTGGTATCATGCTCAATTGCATGGATCACGGAGAATGTTTGGTCACCACGGTGAGATTCTACTTTTTAACCCGCCCGAATGGAAACTTACAAATCAAAACAGAGGCGGATCTAAAAACACAGCTTGGGATCATGGATTATATTCTGACATTCGTCATCCCGGGAGGCTGAATATCTGTTTGAAGCTGCTCAGAAGCTTTACATGTCTAGTTTGGGACCCCGGAGGCTGTTGGCATTCCAAGCACTGGAGGAAATTTTTGGACGAATTTAAACATAAGCCACCATAACAGGATACTCTTCCAATGTCCAACTTAAGGACTTTAACTAAAAGTGCTAGGTGGGAGACAACCCACCATGGTATGGTCGCTTCTTTTTCAATTTATCTCTTGTTACTTGCTTTCATTTTTCCTTTTTCATTTTAATTTATTAAACCTGGAATCATGCATAAGCATTCATGATAGTCATTGTATTCTGCATTTTTTTCATGCATAAAAAAAAGGGGTTGCACGACGCGACCGCATGCCCCATGCGATCGCGTCATATCGCGAAAAACACCACCCATGTGACCGCGTGATCCACGCGGCCGTGTGATATATATATCGGCGTAAGGATCCAACAAACAGAAAGTTGGGCTGGAATCGTGCGGCTCTTGTGTGTTTCGCACAAATTGGCCCACGCGATCGCATGCCCCATGCGATCGCGTCACTTACCCAACCCCAATACCACGCGACCGCAGGAGCGACGCGATCGCGTCGCATAGATTGCATATCACCCCAAAAGGAGACAGAGAGTTGCGCTGAAACGGCGCTGGAGTCGTGCGTTTAGCACGAATTCCAGCAACGCGATCGCGAGACCCACGCGATCGCGTCACTCCTCTTTTCCCCTCTCATGCGATCGCACGACCCACGCGATCGCATCATCCCCATTTTCATCCCAACCACGCGACCGCGTGCTCCACGCGAACGCGTGCTCCACGCGGCCGCATGGATTCGATAATATAACCCCCCCTACCGCGACGCCGTGCACCACTACCGCGCCGGACGCCGCCGCAGTCACCTTCTCCCCTATTCCACCCTTCCGCTTACCAGGTTCCGCAACACGCAACCATTTTTGTCCATTCGTCACTTTTCTGTATTTTTTTACTCCGTTTATGTTCATAATTAGGATAGCTAGACTTGCATGTTGTAGTGAATTTTTAGGTTGTTAGGTAGCTTAGGCTGTGGTTCGTGGATCTAGGTCTGTTTACTTGCACTGTTCTTACTTCTGTTTTATCCTATGTGCAAATCTGCTGCTGCTATATTCATGATTCATATGCTGCTTTCTTGTATGTTGCTGCTGTTTACATTGAGTTTTTATGTTTATTTTATATCTATGTACATGCAGCTTGCTTTCTTTTAATTCATATGAACTGATATGATTGCTGTTTATTTTCCGGGACAATCCAATTTTAGCCGGAATGCTGCCCAAATTTTTTAAAATTGTTTTCATTCTTGTTTTGGTTTGGCACCTCTGTTTTACTCTGCTTCCCCCAAACCATTTCATGAATGCTAGGGCCACTTTCTTATCCTTTTTGATTTCCTGGTTCATAAACTGCTTGTTCAATTATGAGTACTTCTATTCTTACCTGTGAATCCTTGTTCTATGGAATTTTTCTATGCCACTTACTTTCCTAACTCACTAATTTTAATTTACTAATTTCTTTTACCATACTAACCCTTTTGATCTCCTTTCTGATTACTTTCACTTCCTCTAACTTTCTCACTATGGCATATTGATTTTTTTTCTTTCCATTTAACATTCATTCAGTCACATTTCAATTACTCATTTTCCTTCTTTTATTTCTCCCTTAGCGCTTTGAGTTTCCTTTGTTTAAATTGCCTATTTGCTTTCCTATTTTATCCATTCCCTGGTTTTCTGTTTTTCAGGATGTCTGCCTCACAAAGGAAAGGCAAAGGCAAGGCTACTGGCAAGCGCAAGAGAGGAGCTTCCTCCCAGTCCATCATTGCTCTAATGCACGATTCCTCATGGCGGCAGAAGAACTTCACACAGCAGGAAAAAGCTGACCAGCTGCTCCCTTCGACTGATCCTATAAAATTTGCGAACCGGTACTGTGAGCTGAAGTACCCGACTTTTGCAAACTCCAGAAATCTATACCTGGAACGTTCCTTGAAGATTCTAGAAGCCCTCTAGCAATACACCACTAAGCAAATCAAGCAAAGGGGCTGGTTCTTTCTGGAGAGACCACTAACAGAGGTCAATGCATCTTGGGTCCGGGAATTCTATTGCAACTACTACCTTACTACCCTAGATGCAGTGAACCTGAGGGGAAAGCAAATTCTGGTAACCGAGGAGGCCATAGAGACCATTCTCCAGCTCCCAGCCAAGTCCGATCAGCCAGATGGTTATGCACAGGTTGAGGAGGACATGGGCCAAATGCAGTTTGATTGGGATGCTGTGAAGGCACGGATAGCTCTCGACCCTGCTGTTCCTTGGGAGATGGGTCAGAACACCACTATGCCTAGAGGGATCAAGAGAGTGTACTTGAATGATGAGGCTCGGCTATGGTATCAGATCTTGAGCAACTATGTGATGCCGAGTACTCATGAGACTGAGATCCCGGTTGCCATGATTACCCTCCTCTAGTGTGTGCTGGAGGGTAAGGACCTGTACTTACCTCATTTTATCCGGCATTATATGGCCAGGGCCCACATCCGAGGCACCTTCCCCTTTCCTTATCTGGTTACACGGCTAGGCGGTCAGGCTGATGTGCCTTGGGAGGATGCCGATGAGCGACCACCAGCAGTGGACTGCAGGAAGATCATCCCGCACAGCAGGAACTTCCTTGCTTTGGACTACAGAACTGTCACTGCTACTGATGAGACAGCCCCTCCGTCTGCTGGACCCTCTTCATCCACAGCTGCCCCTGCTGCCACCACTGCACCTCCACCCGCCTCTGAGCCAGTTTATTGCCTCGTGCACCGTCTATTCCGCCAGCTTGATCAGATGGAGCGCCGTAAAAGGTGCCGGTATGAGAGATTGGAGCGCCGCAGCAGGCGACGCTATTCCCATCTGAAGCTGATGATCAGATAAGGCGCCGACATCCCCTCCGAGCCCGACACTCCATCAGAGCCATCAGAGGAGGAGGATGAGCACAAGGAGGAGCCTCATTCCCAGGCAGAGACTCATTTCCAGGAGGAGACTCATCAGCAGGCAGCCACAGAGCAGGCTGCCCCGCATCAGGAGGTTATGCCCCAGCTTGAGGTTGCAGATCCGGAGATCCCACTCCAGTCAGTCTCCCCTCTACAGCAGCCAGACTCTTAGCCCACCACCGCCACGGAGACCCCAGCTACCATCCCTACCAGTGATGACACTCCTTCACACCCGGCTTGATTGAGCATCGGGGACGATGCTTCATTTTAAGTGTGGGGAGGTCGCCATCTCTGGCGTTTTTATTTTGGTGAACCACTACATCTCTTTTTCTTTTATTTTGGATATTTTTCTGTATTCTTCCTTTTTATTGTTATTTTCTGAGTACTTATACATTGCTACTTTGATGTATTTCTACTCTATTTCTGCATTTTGCATTTTTAGTTCATATTTTAGCCATTTAGTTTATTTTAGTTATTTAGTTTAGTTTGCAATTCTAACCTATTAGTGGATTAATTAGTATAGTTTACTTTTTTAACATAAGATAGCATAGTCTAAATTGAAAAATATAAAAAGGAAGTAAGCTAAGAAAGTGAACATAACAGATTCCAATCCATAAACCTTGTATATAGCATTACATGATGTAGTTAAGCTGACAACATTTCATCAAGGAGGAACATTAAAAGTTTAAAAGCTACCCTAAATAATTTTTTTTATGAGAATAATGGAAATTTTTAACTAAACCTGCATACAATATATAGATGATATATGATGCTTGAGTTAGAGAACACACAGCCTGTGAGTCTTGAGCTTGATTGTATGGTTGCATTCAAACCATAACTTTATTCCTGTGTGTTTCGCTTCTTTTTATTCTGATGTTCTTTACTTTGCTTTAATCTATATGTCCAATTATAGAATATAGAATGTAGATACATACCAAAAGAATGATTGAGGCCATCATTTGATTTTAGCTCACTCACCCCAAATTAGCCTACCTTTTACATCACCCTTGTTAGCCCCCTTGAGCTTTTTAAAACCCCTCTATTCTATTTAGCCAAATTACTAGCCTTAAGCAGAAAAACAAAATAAATTCCCAAGTGAATCCTTGGTTAGCTTAAGATAAAAAAAAATTATGAATAGAGTAAAATGTGGGAAGCCTTTTGGGAACATGAGTGATAGAAACAAAGGGTTAGGAAAGTTAAAAAGAAATAAAAATAAATTTGGAAAGTATGCTCATGAGAAAATCAAAGTGATTCAATTACCATGTGCATTAAAAAAAAAATTTAGCATCTAAATAAAAGGGGATACAAAAAGAAATTCCCCAATGAAAACAATGCACATGGGATAAAAATAAAAAGTGAAACATGAGCATGTAAACAATAAGTGGGATAATATGGAAAATAGGTAAAGAAGTTTTATCTTGCTGAATATGTATATTAGGTGAGATCTTAGTCTAATTAAGGATTCACTTATTAGCTCACTTGACCCTATACATAAATCCTTACCTTTACCTTGACCCCATTACAACCTTAATTAAGACCTCATGATTTTTTGGTACGACTATATTCTATAATTGTTGATTGGTTAGATGAAGAACAAAGTTATAGAAAGTAAGAATAAAAAGAAAAATAGAGTGAATAAACCCAATAAACACTGAGTGACTAGAGAGTAAACACAAAATCCAGTGAGGGTTCAATCAGTCATCAACATATATCTGTGCTTAAAATTTACTAATTATTTTGCAAGTTTGTACAATGTTTTCTTTCCCCATCTCATTTGCTAAAATGCTTTATTATTTAAGGGTTGGCTATATATATATATATATAACTCCTTGGGAATGTGAATTAACTTAGCTACATGTAAGCTTTATATATGAGTGAATAAATTAGAGTTGCATGATGCATGACCCATTAGGTAGTTGCATTTAAATTAGGTTGCATTGCATGACATTCCATCACTTTAACCTTAATTATTTACCTTGGATTTAGCATGAGGACATGCTAGTGTTTAAGTGTGGGGAGGTTGATAAACCCATATTTCATGAGATCTTTTGTGCTTAATTTGAGTGATTTATACAATCCCTCACCTACTTATTCACATTAATTGCATGGTTTTACTTTTCCTTCCTTATTATGTCATATTGTGAAAAACATGTTTCCTAAGCTTTGAAAATTAATTATTTTAATTACCTTTATTTCCATTCGATGCCGTGATTAGTGTGTTGAGTAGTTTCAGATTTTCTAAGGCAGAATGACTTAAAGGATGAAAAAGAAAACATACTAAAAGGAAAGGAGAAAGCAAAACGGAGCTTTAAGGAAACTGGTATCCACGCGATCGCATGGACGACGCGATCGCGTGCCAAGCACGAATCAACAGCAACGCGGCCGCATGACTGACGCGACTACGCGCCTTAAGCAGAACGCACATGACGCGGTCGCATGACTGACGCGACCGCGTGGCAAGGAAAAGCTCCGAATGACGCGACCGCGTGACCCACGCGGACGCGTGACAGAGGCCACGCACCAGAAATTGCAGAAAACGCTCATAACGAGTTCTGAGGCCCTTTTTGGCCCAAATCCAAGTCCAGAAGGCATAGACCAGAGGTTAAGAAGTGGGGGAATGCATCCATTTGGAGAGCTCGCCAATTTCTAGTTTTCTATGATTTAGATTTAGTCTAGAGAGAGATTCTCTCTCTCTCTTAGGATTTAGGACTTCTTCTTGTTTTGGGAGTAACTCTGGATCCATGTTTAAATGTTCTTTTATTTTAGTTCTACAATTATTTATTCCAACATTTGAATTGATTATTATAATTTGATTTATGAATTATTCCATGTCACAGATTGCTATTTGAATTAATGATAATTGAGGTATTTTCAGTCTTTGATTGTTCTCTTTGATTTAAGTTGCCATTGCTTCCCATCCAAGGATATTTTTATTATTTCAGCAAATTTACTTTTTCCCTTTTGGTTCTGGTTAAGAATTCAGTAACTCAACAGTTATTAAACTCAACATAATTGATAATCGTTATCTTGCTAATTGAGCTGAACTTAAATAATCCCAACCTTTTCTTAAGAAATAATTAGGATTCAAAGGTCAATTTAATCAGTCCCTTGACTTTCCTTTGCCCTGGTAAAGGTTGACCAAGTGGAATTAAGATACAACTTTCATTATTGTTGAGAGGGATAACTAAGTTGGACTTCTAATTTCCCTTATCTTGCCAAAAGTTGTTTTACAGTTATTATTTATTTTTAATTGCCATAATTCACTCGTCATTTAAATCACTTGCTTATCACCTTCTAAACCCCGATTACAACCTTTATAACCAATAATAAGAACATACTTCCTCGCAGTTCCTTGAGAAGACGAACCGAGGTTTAAATACTCGGTTATCAATTTTAAAGGGGTTTGTTACTTGTGACAACCAAAACGTTTGTACGAAGGGATTTCTATCGGTTTAGAGACTATATCTACAACGCGACTGTTTTTATGAAATTTTTTACTGGCAAAAATCCTACGTCAGCTACCTGTGCCGATACTCGTCGCTCCGTTTTCGATTATTGCTTTATGCTTGGGAACTCTCTCATTAGCTGGAAGAGTAAGAAGCAAATCATAGTTGCCAAGTCCTCTGCAGAAGTTGAATATAGGTCTCTTGCTGTTGCCACTTGTGAAGCTAGTAAGAAGCAAAATCTATCACTCTATTCTGTGATAACCAGTCAGCCATTCACATTGCCAATAATCCCATCTTTCATGAAAGAACCAAACACATTGAAGTGGACTGCCACATTGTTCATGAAAAGCATTTGTCTGGTCTCATTCATCTTATGCCAGTTCGTTCTAAAGATCAACTTGCTGATTTTCTTACCAAAGTTCTGCCACCAGGACCTTTTCTTCCTAATGTTTCCAAGTTAGAATTATTAGATTTACACAATTCTAGTTTGCGGGAGGGTGTTACCTAGATTATTTCTTTATCAATAATAGGCTTATCATTGTAATTTTTTTAGTGAGAGTACATAAAGAGTACATAGTATATAAGGTGTAATAACTCAACAAATATTTTTTAAGAAGATTTTTCATTCTCTTCAATAATGAGAAGAACTTATTTTTCTCCTTCTCTTAATCTCTTTTGGTTCATCAAACCATCAACATCACAGCTTGAACAACTTAGGACATGAGATTTTCTTCAATATGCACTATAGATAAACATCAAATAAATGATTAACTGAACATCATAAACGCCATCAAAGAAGCTAGGATCACCAAGGTAACTAAATCATGTGATCTTGACTTTTTTAACGGAAAGAACATACATAATTTGTTTCTTCTTGTGTTGTTAGAAGTTCCTCCATCAAGAATTTGGGGTCGATATGGACCGTCATGATTAGGGGTGGCAATGAGTAGGGTAGGGTGGGGTTTGGAGCCAACTCTAATCCTACCCGCGGGTTGAGATTTTTATATAAACTCAACCCTATCCTACTTGCGGATTGAGAAAATCCCAACCCTAATCCTACCCGCGGGTACTCGACTCTATCCGCGGGTTACAAAAAAGATGCAATATTATTATATAACTTGATGATAATTTAAAATAGAACTGGCTTTTATGTTAAAAAAAGATATTAAATTATCAATTAATGATCTTCTTTTAATGATTAAGGATCTTTTGTATTTAGTGAGAGGTCTTTGGTTCAATATCCACTTGAAATATATTTTTATATAAGTATATAACATATACATATATAGGGTACGAACTACGACCCGCACGATAACCCTACCCGCATCCTACCCTACTCGCTGCGGATCGGGTTGGCAACCCTGTCCGACCAGGTGGAGTCGGGTTGGATACCCGCGGATAGGATACATGTTGCGACCCCTAGTCATGATGATGCGGTCCAATCGGTTGCAAGCTTTTACAAGAAAGTGAAGATTGGGAGGGCCACCGAAACCGCATGGATTCCTTATACATATGTCAGCTCTAATTGCTTTGCTGGATACTTCTTAACAACATTGTCACAGCATGCAAAATGTCACGGCTCCTCCTAGGGATAGTATAGTCATTCTTGGAGATGGAAATGTTAGATGTAACAGTATAGATTATCATCCACTTTGTTTCATTTATGTAAGAATAGAAGTTTGTATTCCAAATACGTTGATCCATACCAAATATATCTGCATTGACGTATGAAAAAAAAAACAATCATGCAGCTAGCTGAATTTGAGTAACGCATGCTTAAAATAATCTTTTCAGCAATATACGTGGATGAGAAAGACATAGCAGCTTACACAATCAAAGCAGTAGATGACCCAAGAACTTTGAACAAATTCTCTACCTGAAACCCCCTGCCAATGTTTTGACTTTCAACGAGCTTGTGTCCGTGTAGTAGAGAACAAGATTAACAAGATTCTTCACAAAATTTAAGTTCGAGATGATCAAATTCTTAAGAGCATACAGGGTGAGTAACAAGTAACAACAAGATATATAACCATTTCTTAAGTGTTAACACTCAGCTATGTAGTCACAGATTAATCTTTGATTATTTATGCTATGGTGTGCAGAGAGCCAGAGACTCCTTTAATTTCCCTGGGAACCTAATGTTGGCATTACGCCACTCAACTCTTACTTTGATATAGAAGCTTCATTTGGGGTGGAGGCTTCTGAACTTTATCCAGAGGTGAAAAACACCACTGTGGACGGATGTGACTAACAAATTTTATAGTTTTTAGCCATTAATTAGCTATTATTAGTAATTTTAATAATGTGAAATTATTCACTTTTTTTTTTATAATTAAGTGTTGGTCCAAATTTTAATAAAAATGATAGCCCTAAACTTTTTTGTCTGAAATATAATAGGACACACATAACATAGTCTCAACTCTCAACCTATATCTGTATGTTAGTTGTATTTCTTTTTGTGTTACTATGCATATGTATTACTCAAAAATCAAAAGTATTTATGAATTCTAATTTTAGTAAATAATAAGCAGAGGGAAGAAAACACATGCTATAGTCTAATTAATTATAATTATACTATGCGTATATTAAAATTAACTATTAAAGTCAATTATTAGTATAAAATATATGTTAGAATATAAATACATATTGATAATAAATTAAACTACATATATATATATATATATTTATACACAAATATATTGATGATTGATTTTAATGACTGATTTTAATGTAGAAATAGCGTTTTTGAATTAATTATGTTAGTTACTGTCATGTAAGAGATAAGCTTCAATGTAGTCCCTGAAGTTGCACTCGAGCTTCAAAGTAGTCCCTGAACTTAAAAGTTCCTCAGAGTCATCCCCGAACTTGCACTCTGGGACTCAAAGTGGTCCTTCCGGCCATTGCAGCACACGTGGCGCAATCGGAAAGCTTAGCTGGCAGCGTCGTTGACACCTGGGACTCGCAGAAACGACGTCGTTTTGGCTGTGGCACCAAAATGACATGAAACGACGTCGTTTCACGTTCACTACATTCTTCCCTCAACGTTTCCATAACGTTTTGTCTTCCTCCTCTCTACACACAAAACAAACACAACACAGAGTGTGGTTTCTTCTTCTCCCTCCGTCAATCTCCAATGGCGCATGTGCTCCTCCATTAACCAGACCGATTTCAGTGGAAGACGTTGGCTCTGGAGCATCGCTGCTTTCCTCTCCTTCATACACAAAATTGGGCAACCTTGTTTCTCTGAAAGAGGTAAGCCAAAAATGAAAAAAAAATGTGGTTCCTCTGTTTTTTGATGTTGTTGTTCATCTAATATTCACAAAGTTCAGGCCTTTTTTTTCGATTGTAATTGGTGGGTATGAACGCCTCTGTTCTGTTCTCTGTGTTAGGGTTTGATCACTACTGGCTTTCGTAATGGTTTGGCCAAGCAAAATTGTAGAGTAGGAGTGTTTCTTGTGTTTTGATGATATGAAAACGTGTTCTCTATGTGTTAGGGTTTACTGCTCTTAGTGGAGGAGTTTCCAAACTGTTAATGTGTTTGAGGAGAATGACTCTGATCAATGTATTTGTTTAACAGAGTTTGCATGATCACAGTAGAAGTAAAGATTTTTAGGGAGTTGAAATTTTTTGTAACTCTGATAATGGATTCTGAACTTGACTGATTAGTGAGAGTGATGATGAAAATTGTAGAAGAGAAAATTCATGAATGGTTTTAAATGATGATAAGCCATTATCTGAAGTTTAGCTGAAATGTGCTTCTGTGCTTTATGTGCTTCGTTTAACTATTTTTCTCTTGGAATACACAATTATGATACTGGTTAGCTTTTCATAGAAGACTTTTGGGAACCTTTTTTTTTTGCCAAAAAGTTTCCAATGACTACACTTTTTCGAATAGAAAAAAAAGGTCCTAATGTATATTATTACTATTCTTGAATGTCTTGAAGGCGTGAGGAAGCATTGCCTATATTCAAGAAGAGACTCTTAGGTGCCTTGCTGGAGTTTTCTGCTCAAGAATTGCAGGTTCAGGTACATTGGTTTTTGTCAATGATCTTCTTTTCAAACATTTTATTTATGGCATGTAGGCACAATTGTATCCTTTTGTCTTTTGATTCTATTTTTCTCATCAATCATTTTGGTTCCGAATGTCCATACTTATCCAAAAATAAATAGCTTCACTCATAGTTAAACACACCTAGTTAGTGTTTGAAAATGGTTTATGTGATACAAATATAGTCAGCACTTATATAATATCAGCTCCATTATCAAATATCTCTAGAGTTCTATTAAAAATGTCAAAAATACTCTGATAAATTGATAATAAGCTATGAGTTAGCCTAATATGATCGCATGACTTAAAGCTAGCACCTCCATTAGGAAAGAACCTGGTGAAAGCATGAGAGTCCATTTTAAATATGTAAAACTAAGTAAACATTTATCAATAACACTAAAATCTGTGGCGATTGGCACTTTCAATACTCATAATTTTCACCTTACAATTTTCAGTCGGATTTTTTAAACCAAAAAATTTATTCCACAATAATTAGAAATTAGGTCAATAATAGTAGTTGATTGTCTTTAATGACCAAGGTTAACTTTTTGAACTTTGATGTAGCACGGTGATGCAGCTGCCCAATATGGCATGGTGAGAGATTATGGGCTGACACTACTGAAGAGCAATCCAGGATCCACTGTCACAGTTGGGGTTATACCTCAGCCCAACCCTGATGATGATCCAATTTTTGAGAAGATGTATGTTTGTTTGGAGGGATGTAAAAAAGGATTTCTGGTTGGTTGCAGACCCCTCATAGGCTTGGATGGGGCTTTTCTGAAGACCCGGCATGGTGATCAGATATTGTCTGCAATTGACCAAGACGCAAACAATCATATATATGTTATTGCCTATGCAATTGTCCCTGTTGAGAACACTGAAAACTGGAGATGGTTCTTGGAATTACTCCATCAAGACCTGGGGGATTATAAGAAGAACAAGCTTTGTTTTATCTCAGATATGCAGAAAGTATGCAATATTTATAGGTTGTCACTTAAAATGATGTTTACACACTGGGCTGCTGATTATGTATGCTGAATTAATCTATTGTGACTTAAAATGATGTTTATACACTGGTTGTGACTTAATACTTCTTAGTTATAACAAGTCATTTGTTGTTACTTATTAGTTACCTATTGGGTGTGTTTCAACATGATGATAATAACACATGGCTGCTGTCTATAGTTGCTAAATTAATCTATTGTGACTTATTTATACAGTGGTTGTGACTTAAGAATTCTAAGTTATTTAGTGTCAACCTATCTATTGTAGTTATCTATCTGATCTTAATACACTGGGCTGCTGTCTATATATGCAGAATTAACTCTGGACTGATTATATGCTGCATAATGTTCTGTCAATCTGTTGTTACTCATTTATCCTGTTCTGCATAATATTCTGTAATAGTGCTGTGTAGGGACTAGTTTGATGTCACTTGAACAAGTCTAGGGACTATTTTGATGTCACTTATATAACTGTAGGGACAGATTTGCTGCCCGATAACAACTATCTGACCCCTTCTTTGGTATCTGAAACAAGGCCTTATAAATGCAGTTAAGGAGGTTTTTCCAGATGTGCATCACAGATTTTGTGTTTGGCATCTGTGGAAGAACTTCAACAAGCAATGGAAGGATCTCCAGCTTAGAGGGCTACTCTGGGATTGTGCAAGGTGTACTAGCCAAGATGGCTTCCTTGATATCATCAAAAAGATTGAAAGGGTTAATAAGGAAGCCTGGGAGTATTTGAACAAGTGGCTTAGAGACTCTTGGAGCCGGGCATTCTTCAGTAATGCACCTAAAATAGATAACATCTGCAACAATGCCTGTGAAGTCTTCAACTCCAGGATCAAAGATGCTAGAGCTAAGCCTATTATCACACTCTTGGAAGAAGTCAGAATGTATGCAATGAGATCGATAGCTAGGAACAAGGTGAAGCTGAATTCGAACACTCGAGTTCTACATCTATACAACGCAGCAGGTTAGAAAAGATGCGGAAGGAATAAAAAAATTGGGTCCCGATGTGGTCTGGTGACGCAGATTATGAGAAGTTCGAAGTACATGGCTGGCCGACCAACATGGTTGTAGACTTGGGAAAGAGGCTCTACACATGTGGTTTCTAGCAATTGAGTGGTACTGTTTTTTAAATTCATTGTCTTAGTCTTATTATCATTATCAACCTTTGTTGTAGGCTTACTGTTGTTGTCTTCATTGTTGTATGAATGTTGTTTAGGGATGCCATGTGTGCATGCGTGTGCTGCACTGGCAAGGGCTGGTAAGAGACCAGAGGACTACTGTCACCAGTGGTTGACTATGGAAGCATATAACAACACATATGCCTTCCATATCAATCCAATTCCAGGTCAAGCACTATGGAAAAAGTCACCATATAACAGACCACAAGCACCAAAATCTAGAAACAAGCCCGGACCACTCAAGAAAAAAAGAAGAAAAGATGCTGATGAGGAGCCAAGTGGGAGTAAGAAGTTAAAGACGAAGATGAAAAGAATATATAAAAAAGGTCGATGTCGTTGTTGTGGCAAAGCAGAACACACGAGAATGAACTGTCCAAAGAGGGCTGCTGTCGAAGAGGCTGCTGCTGTTACAGAGGCTGCCGCTGCACAATCCACTGCTGCTAATGGTGGTGAAGGTCAGGCCAACTCTGCTGCCCCTGTCCCAGAAGCCGCAACCGAAATCAATCTTGACCAAAGTCAACCACCCTCAGAAGCAACTGATGACTCTTAACAGGTTCACGAGCTTATATGATTTTAAATTTATCATACTCACATCCTTACCTAGTTTACTAACTATGTTACATTTCTTGGCTGATAGGTTCTACCCTTACCTGTTAGGCCGCCAAAGCTCCCTTTAAAAAGAAAGTTAGCCAAGGGTTGTGAAAAACCAGCTTCAGGAAGTAACAATCCACCAGTAACCACCCCACCTGCTGCTACCCCACCAGGAAGTAGTCATACATCAAGGAATCTCCCACCTAACCCTATGCAAGGTGCAACATAGGGAACTGCTACAAGGCTTGCAAATTTCATGAAGTTTGTGCCCAATCCTGGATTGAAGGCACCCAGACACAAAAAATGAAGATTAGGATGATTATGTTTAGGGAAAGCAGGCTGTTTTTTTGTATCTATTTTGCTGATGTTGTTTACAATGCCTAAAATATTGTCCCAGTGTTGGGGATTTTAGGAAAAGCAGGCTGTTTTTTTGTATCTATTTTACTGATGTTGTTTACAATGCCTAAAACATTGTCCAGTGTTGGAAATTTTAGGAAAAGCAGGCTGTTTTTTTGTATCTATTTTGCTGGTGTTTTGGCTCTATAATGCCTTTTTTGAATCAAACATTACCAATATGAATATGAATTATGAATTATGATTTTATTCGATTGAGTTTTCTCAACTTTTTCTTTATATATTATCCTCTGTTACAAATCTAAGACTAGTTCAAGTGCTGTCCATTTCTATTTCATTAAAAAGAGGTCCAGGAACAGAAGTATGCATATAATCAAACACCTTAATTTTCATTTCTTTCAAACAAAAGGATAGGAACAACTACATGAACAAGGAATGCATATAACATGCATGTCATTTATTTTTTGCTAGATACAGTTGACTCTGCTGTCTATCCAGCTTTAATACAAGAACACCAATTACAATCAGCAGCATGAACACAAACATCAAAATTCCCCCCATTTTTAGAACCCTAATTTCAGCTTCTAATTTACCAAATTTCCAAGCCATCTTCGTCTTCCATTCTTCATCATCAATTGAATGTCTTATTCTATCATCACATGGCATGGTATCTTCCAAAACTTTATCAACCCACAAAAACAATCCACACCATTTCTTCCCAACGGTCTGCACATCAAAGAAAATTCAATCAGCAAAATTTATATCCTCCAATACAGCATTCAACAATAACAACACTTACATTGTAGTTTGGGCAACCCAGGAACGGTCTCCCTGGATTAGAATCCGTCCCCGACCACCGGAGCACCGGTCTCGACCCGCAGGCACACCATTCTGGCAAACGAGCTTCTCTGTTTCTGTTCATTCTCCTCATGATGCTTCCAAATGATCGTGGGTTGTTCGAACTCCCAGCTGCATTGCTCATGGTAGCCATAACCGGTGGGTTTTAGAGAGGGAGAAGAGAAGAACACAGCACCAATGAGAAGAGAGTAGAGTGAACAATATGGCCTTTAAATTTGGGGATTAGGGTTTTAACTAACCCTGAGGGACCAAATTGAGTCGGAAGAGTTTACTCTGCCACATCAGCTAGCCGTTGTGAGTCCCACGTGTCACCAAGGTTGGCAGCTAAGCTTTCCGATTGCGCCACGTGTACTGAAATTGTCGGAAGGACAACTTTGAGTCCCGGAGTGCAAGTTTGGAGATGACTCTGAGGAACTTTTAAGTTTAGGGACTACTTTAAGACTCGAGTGCAATTTCAGAGACTACATTGAGGCTTATCTCGTCATATAAACTAGTGCTAAGGTTTTCGGTCTCATCACTAGATAATTCTAGAGTATTCTTAAACCAACCTAATGCAAGGTTCAAACACCTTGCGGTGTGTGACTATTTTCCAAATTTCCACACAATGCGTTTTTCTTATTCTAGAAACGCATACTTTTCTCCCACACAGAGGTTGAAATTTGGGAAATTCTCATTCAGTGGCGGGCCCTTCTTAATATATTGCATGCAAGATGCAAAGGGGAAAGTGCTCTCACTGGTCAATGGCAATGCTGATGCTTTAATTTGGGCCTTTACATTTCGTTTGTGACGAGAACATTGAAATTAGGATGGATGCTAGTGGCTATTATTTATAGTTTTAGTCAAATTTTATATCCGTGACTGTAACTCCAATCTGCCTGAAATTGTCAAACTATCAGAATATTTAAATGAGAGGAATATTAGGGACAGCAATTTTGATGTTTTATAATTATTAATTGGCTATTAATAGTATTTTTAATAGTGTAAAATTACATCTAATAATATCTAATAGTGAGAGATCTATCACTTTTGTTTTGATGGTTAAATACTGGACAAACTACGGTTTATTCTGATTAGTAGAAAATATATCTGAACAGAAATATTCGCTATTTCATCACTTTTTCATCAATAAAATATAAAACTGACAAAATAAAATACACTACATCCGTATACTATTTCATATAATATTAGAGAAATTAGAGGGTAACGACAGGAGCCATTTCAAATATAATTAGAAATTTTAAATTATTAAATTACTCAGCTTCTCTAGTAATATAATCCACTCTTATAGATCAGTTCCTACCTCTTCAAACATGCTTAATGAAAAACTTAAAGCAGATTAATTATTTTAATTTTAATATAATAAAAACTGAAAAACACTCCTATGTGATGTAATGTAATTCTTTGATTTTTTTTATTAAATGAAGAAAATACAAGACAAAAAATAATAAAGATCAACGGATTAATTAAATGTGATGGAATCACAATCATAAAAATAAGATTGTTGATGGTATGTGATAATGAAAGCAAAGCGTAAGATTCGTTGACCATTGACTTTTGAGTTCTGTTTCATACATTCATACTTGAGCTTCTCTAGATGATAATGCCGCACCAGTCACTACAAAAACCATATATTGCATCTCTTTGCTCTGCACAAAAGCATAATCAAACTAACTGAGCGCCTATTTTGGTTTGAGATTTGTAGTTTTTGTATCATGGCAACTAAGAGCAAAATCCTAGTGATTGGAGGCACAGGGTACATTGGAAAGCACATAGTTGTGGCAAGTGCAAAAGAAGGTCACCCTACTTTTGCTTTGGTGAGGGAGAGCAGTGTTTCTCACCCTGAAAAGTCAAAGCTCATTGAGAGCTTCAAGAGCCATGGAGTCACTCTTGTTTATGTTTGTATCATCCTTCAATCACCAGCCATCTCATTTCTTCTTTTATTTATTTGTGAAGCTACTACTACTTCATTGTCCAAACTCCAAACTAATTGGCACTTAATAATTGCATACTGTAGGGCGATTTAAGTGATCATGAAAGCCTTGTTAAGGCGATCAAGCAAGTTGATGTTGTGATCTCCGAGGACCACAAATAGCTGATCAATTCAACATCATCAAGGCGATAAAAGAAGCCGGGAACATCAAGGTATAGAAACTATGTCAAAGTATGAATAAATGACTATTTGTATCATGAAAGATGAAAACGCTGACATATGTACCCACATTAAATCGAAACTAAACTTGTACCCACGCAAAATGTCCTCGGTGTGACAAAAGTACCCTGTCTTTGGAGGGTTGGAGTGCCACGTAGGCTACTTTTGTCACACAGAAGAAATCTTGCGTGGGTACAAGTTTAGTTTCGATCTAGTATGATACATATTTCAGTATTTTTATCTTTTATGATACAAATGATTATTTATTCGTCCAAGTATATTGATTAAAATTTAAAAATAAAATCAAGAAATGATACTGATTTTAAATGTTACCAGAGGTTCCTGCCTTCAGAATTTGGGCTAGATGTGGATCGTCACCATGCCGTTGAGCCAGTGGTGGGCTTCTTTGGTGTAAAAGCGAAAATTCGGAGGGCGGTGGAAGCCGAAGGGATTCCTTACACTTATGTCAGCTCTAATGGTTTTGCTGGATACTTCTTGCCAACACTGTTCCAGCAAAATGTCACAGCTCCTCCCAGGGACAAAGTTGTCATTCTAGGAGATGGCAATGTCAAATGTATGATGTGTCACAATATCATTTCACATATTTTACAAACAATATTAATCGACAAGCAACTGAAATAGTTTTGTTTTGGTTTGTTTTGTTTCAGCAATTACTGTGAAGGAGGAAGATGTTGCTACTTACACAATCAAATCAGTGGATGATCCAAGAACTTTGAACAAAATTCTGTACCTCAGGCCCCCTGCCAATACTTTAACTTTCAATGAGCTCGTTTCCTTGTGGGAGAAGAAGATTAACAAGACCCTTGAGAGAATTTACCTTTCAGAGGATCAAATTCTGAAGAGCGTTCAGGGTGAGTACTGAGTAATAAAGCCTAACAATAATTTGTCACAGATATTTGATTTATTTTATAGTGTGAATATATACCCTTTAATATTATTATTGTTGTTGTGTGCAGAGACTCCTTTTCCCGGGAACTTGATGCTGGCATTAGGCCACTCAACTCTAGTAAAGGGAGATTCAGCAAACTTTGAGATTGAAGCTTCATTTGGGGTGGAGGCTTCTCAACTTTATCCAGAGGTGAAATACACCACGGTCGACGAATATCTGAATCAGTTTGTTTGAAATTTAAATTTGTAAACTCTGGCCAGAGCCAATAAGTCAATAACACTTATCACACTCACTCACCAGAGTCTCTACTCTGTGTTATTGTATATTTGTATCTCCTAGTCTTTATTTCGTTGTGTTTCTGTTAGTAACTTGTTTGCGTTGTTGTGTACTATTATTGTTCAGAAATCTTAATAATATAAACATCGTATTCATATCAAAACTATAGCGTGTATCACTTTGTTTCTATGGCTGTTCATATTATTTTTGTACATTTTCTATTCTTGACTGTTTTACCAATATGCCACTGCTACTAAAACTTGTTATTAAAATGTTATTCTTTTTTAAACTATCCAACAAGTGAAATGCTAACCAGAAAATGTATTTCAGACAGTTATTTTTAAATACAAAGTAGATAATCTAAATAAATCAGGTTATGCGATTCAATTTATTATGTTTATATTCTTACAGATCATCTCTTACGTCGTCAAACACTGCTTATTAAAAAGAGGGAAATTAAATATGCAATTCTTCAATTTATAAAGAACTACAAGACAATGAATCAAATGTCATGAATGACAACAAAACGTTTCATATGAACAATAATAATGTTTGTAGTTCGCATATCACAATTAAACCAACGTAAGATTCATTGACCATTGGCATCCAATTGCTAAACATGGGGTTTTCTATATATTAGACCAGCACCGAGTCACTACAACTAAGTGATTAACATGTATTAGCTCTCTTTCTTATGCTTGTTTTTTACTTGTGCGTTGTAGTTTCTGTTACCATGGCAGGAAAGAGCAAAGTCCTAGTGATTGGAGGCACAGGGCACCTTGGAAAATACATAGTGGAGGCAAGTTCAAAAGCAGGACACCCCACGTTTGCTTTGGTTAGGGAGAGCACTGTTTCTCACCCTCAAAAGTCTAATCTCATTGAGAGCTTCAAGAGCTATGGAGTCACTCTTGTTTATGTTTGTATCCTCCAATCACATATCAGTACTCATTTGTATAACTACTTCAAATTACAGTCTGTTAATATGTGATTTATTGTGTAGGGTGATCTAAGTGATCATGCAAGCCTTGTTAAGGCAATCAAGCAAGTTGATGTTGTCATCTGCACTGTAGGTCCATCACAAGTAGATGATCAACTGAACATCATAAAGGCAATAAAAGAAGCTGGCAACATTAAGGTGCATACATGCATTATGTCCAAATATATGTATTTTTGTTATGTAGCAAAAGGAAAATAGAAAGTGGGGTTATACTTTGAAACAGAGAAAACACAAACATAATGTGTTTTTTGTATTATCAGAAGTTTCTCCCATCAGAATTTGGGGTGGATGCGGACCGGAATGAAGCGGTTGGGCCGGCGGCGAGCTTCTTTGAGAAAAAAGCGAAAATTCGAAGGACGATCGAAGCCGAAGGAATTCCTTATACTTATGTCATTTCTAATGGCTTTGCTAGATACTACTTAGCAACAATGTCACAGGAAAATGCCACGGCTCCTCCAAAGGATAGTATAGTCATTCTAGGAGATGGAAATGTCAAAGGTAATGACTCTAATTGATTTAGAGATAATACTCAATTTAGTCCTTAAACTTTACACGGCGTTCAGTAAAGTTGGAGGACTAAATAGAAGCAATTGAAACTTCAAAGAATAAATTGAGGCTCACGTATAAGTTTAGAGACCAAATTGACTATTATCTCGATTGATTTATAATATCTGTAGTTTTGTATGCTGAATTATATTAAGTAAAGTTGAAATTGTTGTTTCAGCAATTTATGTGGAGGAGAAAGACATTGCAGCTTACACAATCAAAACAATAGATGACCCAAGAACCTTGAACAAATCTCTCTACCTAAGGCCCCCTGCCAATGTTTTGAGTTTCAACGAGCTTGTATCCTTGTGGGAGAACAAGATTAACAAGACCCTTCACAAAATTTACGTTCCAGAAGATCAAATCCTTAAGAGCATCCAAGGTGGGTAATTAACAGAAAATTAATTTATTCACAAAATCAAATCAACTTATAATAAGAATTATTTTTGGTGTG
>NC_029776.3:10175783-10188464 GCF_000817695.3 Arachis duranensis
ATGATGTTGGCGGTATGCCACTCACTAATAGTAAAAGGAGATTGTGTAAACTTTGACATAGCGCCTTCGTTCGGGGTTGAGGCTTCTGAACTTTATCCAGAAGTGAAGTACACAACGGTCGACGAATATATGAATCAATTTCTCTGAAAATCTAAATCTCTAATTAATAACAATAACAATAAGCATATCAGATGGACTAGTTCCTGCTCCTGCATGCAATTATAAATCTTAAGACTGAGTTAATCAGATGCACAGTTACTAGTTAACACTTTATTTTGTTGGATGATTGACTACCAATAATATAATGTATTTCTTTTGAATTATACACTTATTATTTAAAGTATTACTATATATTAGCTTTTTCCAATTGGCCACATAGAACCTTTACATATACAGAATAGAATAGTAAGCAAACCAACTTTGACAAGAGAGCAGCGAAATGTTTTGTTTATTATTCTGCAGAAACTCACACATATGCACCATGGGTTAGTCAATTTTGGTGTGAGCGGGCATCAATTATTTGATGAGTAGATACGATGAGCTAGATAGATTAAGTTTGATGGAAGTAACGGATGCATGATCTTAAATAAAATGTAATATTTTGAGATTAATTTTGAAGTACTATCCACAACAAGGTTATGAATTATACTTACGTAGTCACGTGTACACACCAAATCAATTACTATTTTAAAATATATATTTAAAATTTTTAATGTAAATAATAATAATAATAATAATAATAATAATAAAGAGATTGAAATCAATTTTTCTTACGTATTTTTTCCATTTTCTTAATCTTTTTACGCATCTACTATTATATTAGTTGATTACTTGATTATTGGTTTAAAAAAGTTAATTTTCTAGAAAAACCAAATTAATTAAATGTGTACCAGTGAGCGAGAGAGTAAATGTTGAAAAAAATGTACTTATTAGACGGCAAAGCAAAATAAACCAGGCACAAATTTAAATAGACTATATTGTACTAATAATACTGACAAGAATTTTGTATCTCATACCAAAGATAGAGGGCTTATTTGGGTGAGTTTCTAAGAAAAGATCTTTTTTTGAGTTATTTTTTTTTAAAAGATCTTATAAAAAAATAAAAAAAGATCTTTTTTTGAGTTATTTTTTTTAAAAGATCTTATTGAAAAGCAAAAGTAATTTTATGTTTGAATATCTCATGTAAAAAGGTCTTTTTATCTATCAATTAATGTTTGGGTATAACAATATAAAAGTACTTTTTTGTTTATTTTTTACATAAAAAACATCTTTTCTTTTAAGGAAAAAAATCTTTTAAAAAAAAATGTAAATTACAGCTTCTCAAAAAAGATCTTTTTTTTATTTTACTAGTACTTTTACTTTTACTACTAGAAATTTGCCAAACACGTTAAAAAATAAAAAAAGATCTTTTTTCATTGAAAAAAGATATTTTTTTAACAAAATAATGGCGCCCAAACATGCACAGAATCTCTCTTGATATCAATTTCATATATAATGAGTTTAAGTTATATTATTTTTTTTAAAATACATAAATAGATCAAATAATATAAAATTTAAATATTTATAACTAAATTTTTTTATAATTATTATGATATTTTTAATATAAATATTTATTATATTTAATTAATACTTGATGTTTCAACAAATAATAATAGAGTGAAATATATTTTTTGTTTTTAAAGTTTGACAAAAATTTTAAAAATATTAAGTTTTATTTTATTTTAGTTTTATCTCAAAAATTTTTAATTTGCATAAAAAATACTCCTAGTGGCTAATTTTTCAAAAAATTTAACACTAATTCAACAATAATTTCATAAGAACAACTCTCAACACAAGCAACTCAAGCATAATTTTCATACATTTTTGTTAGATTGGTCTTAAGTTTTTGAAAATTTAACTGTTGGAGATATGTTTGATGCAAATCCAAAATATTTTGAACAAAATTAAAACAAAATAAAATTTAAAAATATTTTAAAAAATTTTGACAAATTTTAAGAATAAAAATATATTTTACCTATAATGATAAATAATAAATTTAATTGATTAAAGAAGTTAAAATTATAAATTTTATTTTACTTAAAGATGATTATCTGATTATCATTTATTATTATGTTTTTAGAATTGTTGACATAATATTATTGATAAGAAGAATAATGCTACGAACTAAAATATTATAAATAATAAATAAAAATATATAATTAATAACATTCTTACTAATAAGAGAGTGCAAATCAAAAGTTTTACTCTATTTTATAAGAGTTTGTAGAATAATCCTAATTTTGACCTAACGTAATCAATGTAATTGAGTAAGAACATATTACATTTGTTTATAGAGATATGACACTGAGATAAAAATATAGAGATATAAAATTATGTTTGATAGAAGAGACATTTATATAAATAATGTGTTCAGTAACACTAAATTAGTATATTTTATGTCCATACCGAACTTTTATTATTCTTTGTTAATTTTTTTATAATTATATTTTTTATTATTATATTTTTCGTCTCAAATTTTTTAATAAAAAAATGAAAATAAATTAAATTTTTATAATTTATTTTAATTTATCACTAAACAGGATAAAAAACACAAAATTTTGTGTCTTTATTCTTCTTATTTTCAGTGTCTTATTTTATTCTATTCTAAAAAACAAACGTAACCTAAGGGTAGCAAACACTACTCTATCTAATTCTCGTAAAAACTTAACTAATTTAAACTATTCTATTTTTAACTAAGTAAATCTATATTTTTTTAGGCCAATTTTATAATATCTTCTGTTTGATGTCTAATTTATTTTGTATAATAACTTTTAAGTATATAATTTTTTAATTTTTATATTTTTAAATTTAAAATTAATTACTTAACTTTTTTTAATAATTAGACAATAATTTTTAAGTATCATATATAACAAATACCTTTCTTTTAATACAACATAATAGACGTCAAGAGGCTTAAATATTGCTATGACTTTTGGTGTCGTTTTTGGTGCCTAATATATTGCTGCCGAAAACTTGTCAAAAAAATGTGGTAAACTCTGATATTGACAAGTGGATAAAGAAAATATGGTGTTTTTTATTTTTTGTGTTGTATTTAGGTGGTATTTTTTAATAATGTAAAAATTTTGTATATTTTTTTATAAATACCACAAATCTGAGAGTTATATTTAGGATTTTTTTAATTTATAAATTTGAAAATTAAATTTGTATTTTAATATTAAAAATTTTTTAAACATATAAATCAAAAGGTCTTACTTGTTTTACATGAAAAAAAAATTATTTCACCTACAAATTTAAAGCTTTTTTTTCTTCTTGACTACAAATTGAACCATAAATTTTACATCCTAAATAAATATGAATCTTTAATTTGTGAATTTTAATTTAAAAAAAATTCATCTCTATATCTTAAAAAAAAATACTTTTTTTTATAGTTAGGCATAATATATCCTAGATATCTGTAATTAAAATATTAGCCAAAATATGGTGCAACATTGAAAATAATAATTTTCGAAAGGTTAAAAGTAAGGCTCAATTTTTTTGATATGGAAAACTTGTACGTATCTTCCCCGGATATGGAGTCATGGGTTTCATACCATTCTGTGGGACAGCTTTATTGTTAGTGTCAAGTCCATGAACTTGGACCGTGCGACTTGTTTGAGTTTCAGATTTGGCTCAACAAATCGGTAGGTCCGATTTGGAGAGGATGGAATTTTAGATTTTCTGAAGGTGGTAATCGGATCCTGCGAGTTGCTAGTAGTGTGTGATTTTTTTATGAATTCGGTTTATGAAATCGGATGGTGCGATTTTATTATTTTATAATTTTTTTGAATGAAGTAAACCTAATCGCAGGGTCCGAGTTGTTGGTGACTTTAAATAAAAGTGTCTGAATGCTGGTGATGACCTACTCGCATCTTCTTCTCCTTCTTCAACGGTTCTTTCTTCTGGTTTTTTGTTTCTCTGTTTCTTCCTTACTTGGCATGATAGCTAAAAATCTAGTTCTCAAGTTTTTGATCCTGTTTATGTGATTGAGAGTAATGAGTGACAGAGTTTTATTGAAGATGTATTATTTTGGTCAGATTTTGTTACAAACATCTGAAGGAGTAACATTTGTTTGTGAAAATTCGTTAGATGTTGTGATTCCTTTCACAATCTCATGTGAAGAGTTCAAAGGTGTGATCTGTGAAAAAATTCATTCTGAGAGGGCAAGAAGAATAGCTTGTATTCTATATAGATATCCTATACAAGTGTTTGGTGGATTCGTCCAGTTTCAAACCAAATATGTAACGGACGAAGCAAGCATGCAAGAGATATTTTCAATGTATATTGAAAATCGGAGTCAACTCGCGTTCATCGAGTTGTATGTTGAGTTTGAGCAATTTGAGGCCGACCAGAATATTCTACGGGAAGATTACAATAGTGACAGTGAAGAAGAGTTCGAAAGCATTGTAGTTGGTCTAAATGGAGATGAAGATCAAGGTGACGGACCTATGGCTTTCGGATGTGTCAGATGTGGCAAATGCACTGGCAAACAAAGTGCCGTTTGAGGAGCCATCATTCATGCGAATTTTGGATTTGGAAGCCATGCATGTTCCGGAGTTTCCGGATTATATCAGTGCAGGTACGTAATTCTCCGTATTTATAAAATGGATTAAAATTTTTTAATAATTTATCTTGATAGTTGGACCAACTAGCTAAGTAAAGTGTGAAAATATACTTGATTAGTATTTATTTTTGTTTACCTGTTTGTGTATTTAAGTTTAAGAAAGTAAAATTTTTAGGGAGTTATTGAATTAGTTGAATATAAATTAGAATTTATATATAAATTAGTAAATTAGTTAAATATCATTTAGTATTTATGAGTTAATTTAGCAAATTAAATAAATATAAATTAGTATTTATTAGTAAATTAGTAAATTAGATTAATATAAATTAGTATTTATTAGTAAAATAGTAAACTAGTAAATTAGTTAAATATAAATTAATATCTGTTAGTAAATTACTTGAAAATAAATACTCATTTGTTAGTAAATAAGTAAATTAGTTAAATATAAATAATTTGGATTTATATCATAATTGATGTAGTTAAAAATTGATTTACCTTTATTTTCGATGTTTAAATATTTGTGTATTAAATATTTTTTGTATGGCTGTCCTTGTGGCAGAAATTTTTTTTGTCGCAGATGGTGAATTTGCAGTTGGGATGGAATTCAGTTCGAGGGAAGCTGTTATTAAGGCGATAAAAGAGTATACCATACGAAGAAGCGTAGACTACCGGGTGTATGAGTCTGAGCCGTTGATATTTTATGCGAAGTGTACACAGTATGGGTCAGGGTGTGATTGGCTTATCCGGGTTAGCATGATCAGCCGGAAGTATTGTTGGGTTATAAGGAGGTATAATGGCAGTCACACATGTACCAGAGCCACAATTTCTCAGGATCATTTGAAGCTGGATTCGACCACAATTGCAGAAGCAATAAAGCCGTTGGTTGAGGCTGACCCCACCTTAAAGGTAAAATCGATTATAGTAGAGGTACAATCGAAGTTCAACTACACCGTTAGTTATTGGAAAGTATGGTTGGCAAAGCAAAAGGCAGTAGAAAAAATATTTGGAGGCTGAAAAGCATCGTACGAAGCCTTGCCTATATAGTTTGAGGCTATGTGTCATAAGGAGCCATCAGCTGTTGTTCATTTTGAGACTATGCCTGCATATCAAGGCGATGACTTGGTGACTGATATTTGGGTATTGCATCGGGTCTTTTGGAGTTATTACCCCTGTATTAGAGCATTCAGACATTGTAAGCCAGTTGTCCAGGTGGATGGAACTCACTTGTACGGAAAGTACAAGGATTGTCTACTAGTGGCAGTTTCACAAGATGGCAACAACAATATCGTCCTAATTGCATTTGCTATTGTGGAGTGAGAGACTTCTGATGCGTGGCACTTTTTCCTTAGTAACCTTCATCAGCATGTTGTCACTCGGGATGGTGTGGGACTGATATCCGACCGTCACGAATCCATAAATGCAGCTGTGGAAAGGAGTAATGGTGCTTGGTCACCTCCTAGAGCTTTTCATATGTTTTGCATCAGGCATATAGAGTCGAATTTTCTGAGAAAATTTAAGGCGCCGTACTTGCAGAAACTGGTCGTCAATATAGGTAACGCTCAGTAAATCTAATTAATTTACTAACAGAGTTACCTTCAATAAGTGTGTTTACCTCTTTTTTTTCGTTTGTTTCTTTTTATCCTGCAGGATATTCGAGGACGGTGCGGGAGTATGAAGTACGTTACCAGCGTTTACGAGAATAGGGCGAGGCCTACACTAACTGGTTAAACCAAATCACCCGCGAACAGTACGTGTTGGCTTTTGATGGTGGATATCGATGGGGTCATATGACGACGAATCCAGTGGAATGCATCAATTCAGTATTGAAGGGTGCACGCAATCTCCCCGTTACTGCCCTTGTGAAAGCAACATTCTACAGCCTTAACGAGTTGTTCACCCGAAAAAGAGTGGAGGCGAAAGCCCGGATTAATGTTGGGCATGTGTTTTCTGATGTCGTGACCTCGAAGTTGCATGCAAACCAACTTGCATCAGGAAACATACAGGTTAGTTGCTTTGACCGGCAGAATGAGGTCTTTGAGGTGCGTGAGATATCAAGTAGACTGGAGTTTGCAGTCGACTTACGTGGCCTTTGATGTGACTGTGGTGAGTTCCAGATGGACTCGATCCCCTGTCGACATGTGTTCGCATGTTGTGCCAACTAGCGACTGGATTGGCAGGTGTATGTGCATGATGTGTATAAGATAGACCAAGTTCGGCGAGTGTACCGAGCAAGGTTTAGGCCACTAGATAATCCTACTACATGGCCTGCTTACAACGGATCTCAGTTCATGCCGAATCCATTCCTGAGATGCGTGACAAAAGGTCGCCCCAGAATGAAGCGCTTCTTGAATGAGATGGACACGCGAATGTTATGTCGGCCTAGGCGATGTAGGCTATGTGGAGTTGAGGGACACAGCCGTAGCAGATGCCGTCAGTCAGGTGGTGCAAATGCCGGCAGAGATACTCAGTAGGTTCACATTCTAAGATGATATTATATATGTAGCATTATATAGTATGGCATGAGTTGTCCATTTGAGTTAATAAATTATGATATATGTAACATTGTATAATATGACATGAATTTGCATACTGAGTTAACATGACCTGGTCTATGTAGCGTTATAAACTATGACAATCTAGTATTATTCTCCATCTGTAGCATTATATAATATGACATCAATTGTCCAAATGAGTTAATTTGATATGATATTCGTAGTAATATATTAAGATTTTTGAAACATAATACATAGTCCAGATCGTTAATACATAAATAAGTTCATTAATACATAAATACTATGAATATAAAAAGTAATGTTACCATATTCCAGGTCATTAAGCCATAATGTCCAACACATATAAAGTACTCTAAATATAGTCCACATCATTAATACATAAATAAGTTTATTACACCATAACTTGCATCAGGAAACATACAGGTTAGTTGTCCAATGCATCACCCAAAATGAATGACTCGGTGTTGTGGTCCAGTTAAGATTCTTAGGACCAGTCAAGACTTCTCCATGCGCCTTGTCCAGATTCCATTTCTGATGAGGTACTTCCTGAACGAAACCGAACTGTCGCCTAATCCTATCGGTAGCATGCCACTCGATACATTCGAATGACACCAACGGCGCTGTAGCGCTCCAGACAACCGACTGCATGTAGATTTCGGCAGGAATTATGTTCGGATCCACGCGATCCACAGTATAAGCAGCCCACACAAACAGAAAAAAATAAATGAAACTCATAATTACAACCCACATAACAGTTACAATAACAATGCTTCATCAGATTTACCTAAACCCTAAATCCGAAACTAATACATCTTTAATGAAAATAAATCTGGCCTTCCTGAAGTTCATCAAATGCCTTCCTAAAGTGACTTAGCGTCAGATATCTATATCATCGGTCACCACGCTCCCAGTTATGCCACCTAATATGATATATTTATTTAGTGCAACTGAATTCTAAATATCAAGATACGGATACATTGTAACATAATATTACCTGTTTGCTAGTGGAAAATTGCGGGATTTCCTAGGAAGCTGGGATAGATAAGGCAGTCGGATCCAAGCCCATCCGAGCAGAAGTGTTAGTGGACTATCGATTTTCTTACAGTTAAAATGAGATGCCCTGCATAATGCCCTGTAGAGGTGTGCTAAGGATGCTGATCCCCAGCTGTACTATCCTATACTGCCGAAATCACGAAGCAAGGGTAGAAACTTTCAGTGCACACCTGTCCCAAATTTATCCCCAAACAAGATCGTCCTGATTAGCAACATAACGTGGCACTTCACATACCTCTGTATACTTATTTCATCAGTCAACTGAAAATTTTCTTTTAGATCGCACAGCCACGTCAGTTTTATGCAGCATCCTCTACACTCCTCCTTACGCGGTGCAACTCCAAATTGATCCAAACATTCTGCCTCCAAGGCTTCGAAACTACTCATTGTCATCCCTGTGACTGGAAGACCATCCGTCGGAAGACCAAGAATTAGAGCCACATCTTCAAGATTCACGGCACATTCACCAACGAGAAGGTGAAACGTATATGTATCTGGGTGCCACCGTTCGATTAGAGCATTCACCAGTGCTTTCTGACATTGTACTACACCAATTTGAGATGCATGATAAAACCTAGTAACTCGTAAATGCTCCTCCACCCTATCGTTGTACCGATCCGGAGGAACTGGATGGTCACATGTCAACATTCTTAATTTCTATAAAAAAACATAACAAATTATTAGTCAACTAATTAACTATTACTAACTTACTGCTAAGAGGCAAGAATTTTTTAACTACAGCAAGTCATTAACAAAATTTGCACAACTAACTCAACAACACATATTACTTGAAACCACACAACACTCATAAATTATTTGACTAAATCAAAGTAAAACAAATATTTATAACTTCTAAAATTGAATTATTAATCCTTAAAATTTTTCAAAACTAACTATTAATAACATCAACTAATACATATATTCCTAATCAATTCTCAAGAATATTACAACATTAGAGATGCTGGTTATTTATTTATTTGCTATAGATCCCCAATTTTTCTAATATATAACATTATAATTTGTAATATTAATTATCTATTAACTATTACTTAAGTAAAATTAAACACATATTTCTAAATTTTAAAACATACTAGTAATCATTCTGATTATCTTCCTAAGTTTATTTTCTAATAACAATAATAATTAACTTCCTAACAATGATAATTATAATTAATAAAAATAAACTAACGTATTTTTAAAAATTAATACTAACCATTCAGTTTTTATTTCTACATTCAATTACTAACAACCACAATAATATTTAATTTTCTAACAATTATAACTAAAAATTTAAAAAAGATTTCAAAAAAATGTTGTATAAAAAAAATTAATAATAATCCGGTTTACATTTTATAATTTATTTTTTAAATATTAATATTCACTTCCTAACACTAATAAATATATTAAAAAATATTAAACAAATTAAAAAAATATACTGCATTTGTTTTACATAAATATAACATCATCCTATTTACATTTCCAGATTCAATGTCTAACAACAATAATAATAATTAAGACCCTAACAACAATAATTTTTAAAAAGAAATAATAAAAAAATTTCAGAAAAAAAATAAAAAAATTGAAGAATAGTCCTAACTATTCTATGTATATTTCTAAGTTCAGATTCTAACAAGAACAAGAATAACTAAATTTCTAACAATAATATTTATAATTATAAAAATTAAAAAATTTTAAACAAACTTACATAATCAGAATGATTGAGATAGTGTCTAATATGAAGCTTAGGGCGATTAACATCTTTAATTTTATGTTTCTTTGGCATTTTCTTTTTTTTCCCACCATGCACACCCACTACCAGCAGAGGAATGAAGAAGAAGAATGAAGTTTTGAGGTTGAGAGTGAATGCTGAAAGTGAGTTATCGGATGGTGAGAGTTCCTACTGCATGCACTATGTTGGTATTCAGGGCACCGTTTGGGGAGTGAGCTTTGTGTGACGCGCGTCCAGAGAGCCACAAAACGGACCATCCGTGTTGCAAAGTGGATGTCACACGGTCCGATTTCCTCATGTCCTGACACCACACCAATGTGCAGCCCCCTCCTTCCCATAACCGGGTGCAACACCAGCCAGCCTTCCATATACAAATTAAAAAGCGTTAAAAGTAATAAACGATGTTAACTCAAGTCGTTTTTCTGTACTCTCTAAAAGAAATAATATTTGATTATTTTCATAGCTCTCTGTTTCTTTTCTACTAAAACTTCTTCTATTTAAAAATCAGTTAACAGTACTATGAATGTTTCTTCTGCAAAATCTATAAAAAAAAAATCAAAAGATTTTATTGCATTTTATTTTTGGATTATCTTATTTTTCATGGATAATCATTTACCCTTTTTTAACTTCAATTGATCACTCTTCTATATTCAAGTCAATTATTTCAGAAATAAACTAAGGAGGATGGTGTAAGGGGGGAGCCAAAGGACCTGAGGGATGCAACACTTTGACAATGATACCGGCACGGAAGAGTCTAAAAATAAACGTGAGAATAACATGCAAGAGAACAGGAAGGCTTGGGACATGACAGTTGAATCTGGTACACTCAAGCAACACTATGAAAGTTGGACGAATATTGCAGCAAGAAGAGGTGAGAGGAGGAGGTGGATGATTGGCTTCTTTACTGTTATCTGGACAGTTTGGCTAGAACGGAATGTAAAAATCTTCAGGAATCAAAGCTCACGTGTGGTGGATATTATTAGTAGATCCTTCTTGCTCTCCGATGAGTGGAGTGGTGGTGAACCCTATGGTTGTTGATGGCAATGTCGAAGATAACTAGGGGTTGTCATGACTAGAGTTGTCGGGTTATTCTTTATTATTTTATATGCTCCACCTTGTTGTGTTGAGCTTTTTCCTTAAAAAAAAAACTAAGAAAAAATTTAATGATATTTGTTACTGAATTTTTTCCTTATTTCATAACTTCATATCCAACATAAGGTTCTTATTTAATTTAAGAATATGCTATCTGATCAAGTTTCACAAATATTATTGTATTTTTAGTTTTGGGTTAGATTTGAGTAATATTTTGGATAGATTTGGTAGAATCTAAAATGGGTTAATAGTCAAATTTATCTTTGAAAAATAAGATATTCTTTAAATTTATTTTTAAAAGATTTTTTCAATCAAATTGGTCTTTCAAAGATTACGAATTAATTATATCTATCATTCAGTTACTCCATTCACAATTTTCGTCAACGATTGATGATATAAAATATTAACTGATAGCATACATGACACATAACACGTTTAATTAGACGTTGACCAACTATGTTTACAAAAATCTATCAATTTAATCATTAGGTCATATTAGGAATAAGATTTTTGTATTTAGAAAAAAATGACTAAATAAATTTTCATACACATATTTAGTCAATATCCAATTAGACATTTCATGTATTATATATGTTATCAATTAATGTTTTACAATATCAATTTTTGAAAAAAAAATTGTTAACGGAGTGACTGGACGACAAATATGATTAATTTACAATTTTTGAATGACCAATTTGATTGAAAATATCTTTTAAGGATGAATTTGAAGAATGTCTTATCTTTTAGGTACTAATTTGACTATTAACCCAACCTAAAATTATATTTTATAACTAAAATATGAATGATGCTACATGTATAAGTTTTTTTGGCAATTAAGTTCAACCATGTTGCCCAACTATAATAGAAAAGACTTTTAAAATGAAACGCGTGACACGCACTCCAGTGCTGCACTAGCGCACAATTCAAAGAGCTTGCACTACATGTACAAACCTTTCTATACTTTTGCAGCACACAAATTTCGAAGTATAACACACAAAATTTTAAAGTATAGCATACAAAAATTAAAATGTAACACAAACTTATTGATATAACACACAAATTTTTGTACATAATACACAAATTTTTGAACTATAACACAAATTTTTGAAGGACAACACACAAATTTTTGCTACACCAAATTATTTATATATTCTTTTATTGAGTTCTGTCACACCATACCACATTACATGTGTAAATAAAAAAAAGTAAAACAAAACACACCCCTTCATTTTCACAACACACAAGTAATCGAAACTAATAACTTAGTAACTCACACTAATTTGACACATATCATTAAACAAATTCTGGTTTATCACATCACACAAATATTTAAGCGTAGCACACATTTTTGTTCAGCATAGCACACAAATACACATATATAACACAAAAATCAAAATCATAGAATAACATTAATTTTTCAAATAACTCAATTAAAAAAATTACGATCATCATAAATAATTATAATCAAGACAAAAAACCAAAAATATATACAATAGCACATAAATATTGAGTATATAACAACAACACAAGTAATCGACGCTAATAATCTGGTAACTCGTACTAATTTGTCAGAAATTATTAAACAAATTCTGATTTATTAGAGCACACAGATATTTAAGCATAGCACACATTTTTAGTTCAATATAGCACACAAATTTACATATATAGCACATATATATAGGGATGGCAGCAGT
>NC_029776.3:10188547-10193060 GCF_000817695.3 Arachis duranensis
ATATATATAATTTTTTACTGATTAGCTTCAACCTTCAGTTCTCACTGCCACTTAGTTTGTAACTCGATTAGGGATTTAGGGTTAGCAACCCCTTCCTCCTCAGCTCTTCTCCTCTCCAAGACCATAGCCTCGCCGCCTCAGTTCAGTTCAACCCAGTGCTTGCCGTCGAATCTGCTCCAGTTCCGCGTCTCCTTCAAGCCGCATGTGCTTGTCGCTCCTCCTCCGCTCAACTCGTCTCTGCCATCTTCGCAACTCGTCGAATCGTCTGATTCGTCTCAGCACCGCTCCTCCCTCCGCCACCTCCTCTCGACCCTCTCCTCCCGTGTCGTCCTCTCTTTGCTCTCTCCAGTCCTCGCATTCACAACCTTTGCCACCGCTATTGCCACCTACAACTCTGCCGTCTCCGCACACTTCCTGCTCCCGGAGTATTTCCCGGTTCTCAGGGCTTCTTCTCTGCCTTACTAGCTCACCGCACCCGCCCTGGCCCTCCTCCTCGTTTTCCGAACCGAGGCTTCATACGCAAGGTTGGTACTCAGATTTCAGATAATGGTGTGAAAGAAAAAATTATACTTTTCTGCTTCGTAATAGAATTGTTCACTCAAGTGAAAATTACTTGATTTATGATATTGTATCGTTGGATTCTGTAGTTGATTTCATCAACTGGGATAAGTCTTTAGTTGTTGAATTTCAATTTTTGAAAAGCAATGCTACTATAATCGTAAAAAACAAGGGGAGAATAAGGAGGAGATTTCAGTGTTTCTGTGAAAAACACCATGATTATTTGGGTAGTTTCCTGAGTTTGTAACTAAGTTTGTAACTGAGTTTCCTGAGTTTTCTAGCCTTTCTTTTCTTTTTAAATGATTTGATATATTGAAACAGCTTGTTTGGGTTGAATCACAAACTATTCTGTATGCTTTGTTAACAAAATATGCAGTTACTTGGAATAAAGCTTGAAAAATTGAATGTGTCTGTGAACAGCTTCTAGAGTTTGGTTTGATTGCCTTTTCACTAATTTGCTTCTTTTTTTCTTTTTAAATTTCTAGGAAAAGTACTTTTGTTTTTCTCATGGAAATAATATCCAACAAACTAGTAAAATAACGAACTTTAATTTACAAGAGGAGCAAATACTCTAACTTAAAATTTTAGAATTTGTAATGTTGATAAGTTTTGTGGATTGAGGCGATCAAATTAGATTGAAGAATAATGTAACTGTTATCTTTAATGATAGTTTATTCTGGAACTTCAGGTAATCTTGTTAGCTAATATACATTTTTGACATATATTGCTGATTTGGTTGTAAGGAGGTGTGATGGTGCACGTAGTTGTCAAAGTTTGTCTGACCTGTGTGCCTATTCTCTTCCATTCTTGTACTCTTATATATTTTGGACAAATTTATGTTGTTTCAAAAATAATGTAACTGTTATCTTTAATGATGGTTTATTCTGGGAGTGACTGCTGAAATTAGATGGTGTACACAGTATTGCAAATTTGATGATTAACTTGTAAATGCAAACTGTAATATGCTTTATTCTTCAATCTAATTTGGTCACTTGCTATTTGTAATGATTAGTTACACAGTTACCATAATTTGCTATTTGTAATATTGAATTTGTAATGTACCTATTATAGGATTTTAAAAGAAGTGAATGCATACATTTGGCTCGACTACTTTAATTGTGCATTCTGATTTGGTTTATTCTAATTTTGTAATTATGCATTTATGATATGATTTATGTTAATTTTATACCCTCATGTAGGTTTATTTTTATTGATATAGGTGTTTTCAAATTACTTCATGGCTAGTAATGTTAGAGAAGACACACAAAGCAACAGTGTTGCTCCAAATGATAATGAAATTGAAGTTCAAAGTAATGCTAATCTAATTTCAAAAACTCCACAAACAATGGATAATGTCTCAACTCCAGAAGGATCAACTCCTAATGAAGGTGACAATAAGACTCATGTTAAGAGTGCTTACTGGGAGTATTTTGATCGTTTGAAAGTTGAAGGAGAATGGAAGGCGAAATGAAAGTTTTGCAAGACTGTGCTTAGTGCAAATCCGAGAAATGGTACCAAGTCATTGCGGAACCATGTGGATCGATATTGTAAGAGAATAAAGGTGGCAAACTCTAGGCAATCATCAATTGTTGAATCATTGTCAAAATAATCACAAAAGCAAAAAGTGAATGAAGATGGTTTTGTGTTTGACCCTTCATTTACAAGAAAATGTGTCGCTGAAATGATTATTTTGTATGAGTATCCTATGAGTTGTGTGGACCACCATGGATTGAGGCGAGCTTTTGCTTCAATGGAACCAACTTTTAAAATGTCTAGTCGAAACACTATCAGAAAAGACATCTTGAAGATGTATGGGGACGAGAAGCGGAAGTTAACCCTTCAACTAGATGAAAATGATAGTAGAGTTGCAATAACTAGTGATATGTGGACTTCCAACCAAGAAAAAGGATACATGGTTGTCACAGCTCACTATATTGATAGTTCGTGGAAGTTGCATATGCGCATATTGAGGTACTTTAAATATTTTATAAACTTTTATACATTGTGTTGTTTTCATATGTTGAGCTAGGTTAATCTAAAAATGCATGCATATTTGTTAATCTTTTCAGCTTTTGTTATGTTCTTTGTCCCCATACAAGTGAAGTTCTCACTGAAACGTTGATGAAAATATTGTTAGAATGGAACATTGATAGAAAATTTTCCACTGTTACATTGGATAACTGTTCTACTAATGATGCTATGATAGATGGACTGTTGGGGCGTTTAGATTCTTCATTCTTGATGTTGGGGGGTAAATTGTTACATATGCGTTGCTGTGCTCATATATTGAATTTGATTGTGAAGGATGGCTTAAGTATTGTTAAGGAAAGTAAAGAAAAGATTCGTAGTAGTGTATTGTATTGGACTGCAACACAGAAAAGGACCGAAACTTTTGTGAGTTGGTGTGCTAAAACAGCGATCTCATTTACTAAGAAATTAGTTCTTGATTGCCCAACTAGATGGAACTCAACTTATTTGATGTTAGAAACTGCTTTGTTGTATAAAGTTGTCTTTCCTAGGTTAAGGCAAAAGGAACCCCAATATAAAACTGTGCTAAGTAACGAGGAATGGGAACTTGCGAACGAAATATGTGATAGATTGAAATTGTTTTATGATGTTACTCAACTGTTTTCTGGGTCTAAATTTCCGACTGCTAATTTTTATTTTACTTTGGTTTGTAAAATAAAAGTGTCATTGGATGAATGGGAAATTTCTACTAATCCGTTAATTGCTAATATGGCATCTAACATGAAGAAATTTGAAAAGTATTGGGATGAAATTCATGGCATTATGGGTGTTGCTGCTGTTTTAGACCCTAGGTACAAGATGGTTAGGGTTGAGTTTCAATTTGAAAAAATGTATCTAGATCCAACAGAATACTCCAAGCAAGTTGATAGAATTCATCAGTTGTGTAATGAGTTGGTTAATGAATACACTCAAAAATTGAGTTCTGATGTGTCACATGTCGGTGTTGGTGTTGGTGTTGGTACAAAAGAACTTAATGAAAGTGGAAATGCAAGTTTATTTGGGGGTGATGATTACATGGTGTATCTTAAAAGAAGAAAAATGACAAGGAGTTCATATGTAAATGTTGAGTTTGATCATTATCTTGAGGAGGAAATTCATCCTCCAAATGATCCTAACTTTAATGTTTTGAAATGGTGGAAGAACAATCAGATGAAATTTAAAGTTCTTGCAAAAATAGCTAAGGATATATATGCTATTTCGGTGTCCAATGTTGCCTCTGAATCTGCTTTTAGTACAAGTGGTCGTGTGATTTCTCCTCATCGTGCAAAACTCAAACAAGACATAATTGAAGCTTTGATGTGTGGCCAAAGTTAGTTGTGGGCACCTTTGGGAAGTAAAGGTGATATATTGATTAATCTTCATTTATGTTAATTTTTTTCATACTACCAATTAATTTGTTAATTGTTATCTCTTTTAATTTTCAGGTTTAAATCTTGATTTGCAAACTTTTAATGATGATGATGTTGAAAGTGATCAAGAATAAGGGTTGAAGATTATTTTATATCTAATATTGTAATTTCTTTATTATGGTGTTAAATTTGTAGTGATCTAATAATATTTTTTTTAATTTCAAGTTATTTTAAGGGTTAGGGTAGAGCAGCCTACTACCCGCGGGTAGGAGTGGGACGGGTAGTAGTGGAGTGCAAGGACGGCGGGGCGGGGTCGGGTAGGGCAAAAACCCGCCCCTACCCGCCCCACTGCCACCCCTATATATATTGAGTATAGAAAAATAACATAAAAGACATTTGTACCTTTTCAATTCACTCAATAAAGAAGATACATCTAATTCACAAAAAATAAGAAATTAAACAACAACAACAACAAGACGTGAAGAAGGAATGGTGGCAGCGGTAGCAATGACAACGATGGTGGTGGTGACGACAACGACGATGATGATGTTGAAGAAGAAGGAGGAGGAGGAGGAAGA
>NC_029776.3:10193094-10195689 GCF_000817695.3 Arachis duranensis
CGTGATTGAAGTTTAAATTTTAATAACTTAGTTAACTTGGTTAATAAAAACACTTGGACATCTAGCATTTTTGCTAAAATATATGCCTTAAGATGAAATCATTAATTAATGTTATATTTTTGAGTATTTACCCATTTTGTTCCTCGAAGAATTTCGGGTCAGACACTTTAGTCGCCAACTAAAATTAATTACTTGATTGGTTTCTAACAATTAATTCTGTCAATCACTTAGGTCCTTGATTCCGTCAACTCTAACGGAAGACAAAATGGTCCCTAACATTCATACTCTTCTTCTTCACCTTCACAGTCTTCTTTTTCATCATATCTCGCATTATCCTAACATTCATACTCTTCTTCTTCACCTTCACAGTCTTCTTTTTCATCTTTTCCTTCGTTCTCTTCAACTCCAAGATCAAGTCATGGTGTAACTGTCACGCGTGTCGCACCTACCTCAAATATGTCATAGACCACACGCTTCCTAAATCTCTGTGACTGGTACACCCACCTCTTCCACACTTCACCCACCAAAAGCATCTACCTCCATGTCCTTGATAATAGCATCACGTCCAACTCCGACAACATCCACCACATCCTCAAGACCAATTTCCACAACTACTCTAAGAGTACGCCTTTCTCCACTTTCTAACAAGTAATATAAATTGTTAGACATTAGGATATCATGAGAAGATTTTTCTTCGACATTATATGCAAATTCTCATTTGGAATGGACCCCGAGTGCTTCATTCCTTCTTTTCCAAAGTCCAAGTTGACAGATAGCTTCGAGCTCACATCCAAGCTATTGGTACAATGAGCAATGTCACGATTGTCGCTCATATGGAAACTGAAGCGATTACTGAACATTGGTTCGGAAAAGAAGTTGAAGAAAGCGATCGGAGTGGTGGACAATGTGGTCATGGAGATGATAGGGTAGAAGAGGAGGGAGATGGCAACGACGATGAGTCTTAACAAATCAGACTTGCTGTCTAAATTCATGGGATTCATCGAAGACGACAAGTACTTGAGAGACATAGTCATTAGTTTTCTTAGTATGAATTGGTTGAGAACAAATCGAAGATTTTTCTTCTTGTGAATATTAAAATTGTAGAGTATGCATTGTGTAGCTTGAAGTTACAATATTAAACTGTTAGTGTTATATGCGAGATATGATAGAAATTGGAGGAGAACAGTGTTATTTTCGAACAGAATAGATCAGAGACCATTTTGTCCCCTGTCAGAGTTTTCAATGACTAGTTTGTCCTCCATTAGAGTTGACGGAGTAAAAGATCTAAGTGACTGACGGAGTTAATTGTTAGAGACCAATCGAATAATTAATTTTAGTTAGGGACTAAAGTGTCTGATCCGAAATTCTTTGGGACCAAAATAGATAAATACTCTATATTTTTATATTTTAATTAATATTTTTATTATATAGTATTATTTATAAAATAATTATTTTAGTATAAATACTATACAATGTTTATTGAATTTAATCTTTAAAGATAATAATCATTTATTACATAAAATTTGTAAAATTATACGCACTAATTATATATCAAGTTTATTCGATTTTATTTTAGATTAATTTACGATTGAATCAGATTTTGAAATAGACCTAATAAAATATCTGTTGACTATAAATCTATAACGTCAAGCCTATTTTATCTATGTTTCATCTATATCATGGTCCAATTTAATTCCATGTAATTTCTAATTTTACAAAAAAAAACTTTTTGTGTTTAATATTTTTTAAAAATTTTAAAAATATCTTTTACATTTAATTTGTATCTAACGTTTCAATCATATTTTAAAGCTTAACTCTACTAAAAGTAAAATTAAAACATATTTAAAATGTTAAGAATAAAAATAAAATATACTTAAACATTATTTAAAAATAAAATTAGAATATATTTAAAATATTAAGAATAAATTGAAATAATTCAAACATCAATAATATTTTTAAAATTTTTGAAAAAATTCAACAAAGAAAATATGCTTTATAAAAAAAAAAAGAAAGAAAACGATCAAAGAAGATCCACCTAAAAATAAAGTAAACTAAAAAGGGGTGAAACTTAACAATGTGAATTCTAACTTCTTTTGAACAAAAAATTTTCATTCTCTTGGACTCACCTGCCAGTTTTCGGCAATTTCAATAGCCTTTTAGAAGAAGATATAATAGAATTGTCAATCACTTTTTACTTAATATATGTAAATTTTGACGTTTTGTAAAAAAAGATGTATGTATTTTTTTACATCATTTTTCTAATAATGATCAAAATTGAATTTATATAAAATAAGTTTTAGCTCAAACACGAGTTCTTCCAAACATAAATGAAATAATTTTAGAAATATGAGACTCTAACTCTAAAGGAAACATTGAACATACTCAAAATTATACATAGATCACACTATAGATGAGATGTAACTTTTACTCTTCATTCTAGAAGAGTGAAGGTTAGTAGATGGAATATTAGAATGTATGATTAGTAGTGAGTAGTATGCAAGAAACACAGTACTAATAAACCAATGAAATTACAAAACACTGAGTCTCACCTAGTTCAAAATTGTGTGTTCCATCTACTCAGTGTCACCTACTACC
>NC_029776.3:10195758-10208951 GCF_000817695.3 Arachis duranensis
GAAGACTCGAAATATTTTGAAGAGGTAGCGACAAAAATATGCGCACAACCAAAGAAAATTCTTTCTTGACTTAGACTTCTCCACACACAAAAAACTTAGTATCCGGCATTTAGTTAATTTATGTCCAAATTATAATCAAAATAACATTATTTCATTAAAAAAATATTTCATACAAAAAAAATTGTGGGAGACAAAGTTTCTGTGAACTAAAAAGATCAATGTTTGAGTCTCTGTAGATAAAAATTAATAAATTTTTAAGTTATCATTTTCATGTCAAAGAGTTTAATTTTTTATTAATAATTAATTTTAATATTTATGATCTAAAATTTAAAAAATTTAATGTGTATAATTTTATATTTGATTAGGTGTTAAGTCTATTGCACAAATAAAAATAATTACTTTTTATGTTTGTTATTTAAAAATAATATTTGTTCTATATATAAAAATATAATTAGATATTAGTATTAAAAAAATTATATTAATAGTTATAAAATTAACTCAAAATCAAATTTTTTAAAACAATGAAATCTTAATTCTAATTATTAATCATGATATTAGTATTCTCTCAAAATTATATATAATAAATATTTGAAGGAAGAAAAGTGAAAATATAGATTAGAAAAGATAAGTGATTAAAATTTAGAACTAAGTAAAAAATAAAAAATATGCATATAATAATATTTTTTATGTGAATAATATCACTAGATTATTTTTTAATTATAAATTTAATGTATTTTTTATAATTTTATAAATTTATTTGAATTATAAGAGTTTATTAATTTTGAAAGAAAATATTTTATCTCAATTTTAATGAGAGAGTGTCATATAACATATTTAGGTTATTAAATTAGTAATATAATATAGTTATATTTAATTTTAATTTTAATATTCGTAGTAGAGAGAAAAAGATAAAAAAGAAGAATGAGAGGGGGAGTTTGTTAATTTTAGTAATTTAAAAGAAAATTAATTTTAATTATAATAAAAAATATATATAATATATTTTAATTATAAAATTAATAATATATAATAGATAATTCTCCTAATCTTTTGAATCACTACTTTTTATTTGATCGCATTTTGTCTATAAAAGAAAAATATTGATTTCAAGAGATAAATTTTGAAGATATAAAACAAAACTAATGTAATTAAGATTTATCGTTCAATAACATGGATTACCACTTGCTAGATATATATTATAAGATATTTTGGAGACTAATTTGCTTTGAATAAAATGACAAATAAAATTTAAAAATTTATACTTTAAATAAATTATAAGAGACCATTTAAAGAGAATATATTAATATCGACTATCTTAAAAAAAAATTATTAATTTTTTTTTAAAGATTTATTTATCTAAAGAGTACATCTTGAGCACTTAACTCAATTATTTTTGTTTGAATAGTAGAGAAGCGGCCTAGTCAGTCCTTGTCAGAGAAATAGAAAATAGTACATTGTTTTCTTCATGTGATGCATGAGATACTTCAGCAAAACAGTACTAAACCCAAAATTTCAATGGTTTTATTTTATTTTATTTTATTTCTAAATTTCATTTCTATATTTCCACACTAGTGACCAGTCAAGTTGGGAGTTGAAAATAGCTATCAGTGAAGTCTATAAATAATGAGCAGAGTCCATTCATTGCTTTGCACAAATAACTACTTTGAATTCATCTAGCAAATATATCTTACTACTTTATTTTATTTGAATTTTATCCATGGCGGAGGAAACCAAGATTTTGGTCCTTGGACCAACCGGAGCCATTGGAAGGCACATAGTTTGGGCCAGTGTTAAAGCAGGTCACCCCACTTTTGCTTTGGTCAGGAAGAACGGTGTCGCTATTCCTAAACCTACCCTCATCACCGCCGCTAACCCCGAAAGTAAGGAACAACTTCTTGAGAGCTACCAGAAATCCGGCGTTACCCTGCTCGAGGTATAGAGATCAACTTTATCCTTCAGAGACGTGAGACTTCTAATATTTTTGTAACGTGTTGTCATGTTTCTTGCAGGGTGACATAAATGATCATGCAAGTTTGGTTAAGGCCATCAAGCAAGTTGATGTTGTGATCTGCGCAGCTGGTAGATTACTCATTGAGGATCAGGTGAAGATTATTGCAGCAATCAAGGAAGCTGGAAATGCAAAGGTGCATATACAGTTTCTCTAATTTTTGTTTCTTAATTTTTTCTGTCATGCTTTTTTCAGTTTTTTCTGAATTTGTTGCTCTTGTTTTCAGAAGTTCTTCCCATCAGAATTTGGGCTTGACGTGGACCGCCACGACGCATTAGAACCCGTTAGGGAAGTTTTCGAGGAGAAGGCGAAAATCCGAAGATTAATTGAGGAGGCAGGAATCCCCTACACTTACCTCTGCTGTCACGCCTTCACCGGTTATTTCATGCGTAACTTGTCACAGCTTGATACCACAGTTCCTCCAAGGGATAAAGTATACATTCAAGGAGATGGAAATGTCAAAGGTAACAAACAATAACAAAGTAACATCCATTAACTAACCTAGTCTAAATAATGTAACTAATTATATGGTTAATTTGGGTTGTCTCAGGTGCTTATATTACTGAGGCAGATGTTGGTACCTATACAGTTAAGGCAGCAGCAGACTCAAGAACTTTGAACAAAGCCTTTCACATAAGGCTCCCTAAAAATTATTTGACTTTCAACGAGGTGGTTTCATTGTGGGAGAAAAAGATTGGCAAGACCCTTGAGAGGATTTACGTTCCTGAGGAAAAAGTTATTGAGCAAATCAAGGGTTAGTAATAATTAACTAGCACTAATATTCAAACTTTGTATGGTAGGATAATAAGATTAACCAATATTGAATATAATTTTGCAGTGTCATCTTTCCCAAATAACTACCTGTTGGCGTTGTACCATTCACAGCAGATAAGAGGTGATGCAGTGTATGAGATTGACCCTGCTAAAGATGTAGAAGCTTATGAACTTTACCCTGATGTGAAATACACCACTGTTGATGAATATTTGAATCAATTTGTCTAAACTATAAAGTCTGAGAATAATGTTTGTCAAACACTAGAGAGTACTCAGAGAAGGCTCAATAAGAGAGGAGGGACTTAGGTCTTTCTACTAGCATTGTTGTTCTGCTTATTTTTTTTTAGTTCTTATCTTGTTCTTCAACATTATGTAACCTTATATCCAACAAATATTTTATAGATAAACAGCAACATGTGTGTTATTTTCAACGTACTCTCATTTATTTATCATTCTATTATGACTCATTGTTTTTTAATCTCATTAGCTGTTGCTGCTTGGTGAAGGAGGGGTCGTCATGCATTTCAGAAATTATTTTAAAATTGAACCTGGACTTCATTGTCACTTTATTATTTTTTTATTATGAGTGTATTTAGTTTAGCGTTAGGACTTTTAAAAGCATTTTTAATTTCCTTGCAGACACGGATTCAGGAATATTGTCATGGGACAATGATATATATAATATTAAAAAATTATACAAAAAATTATATAATGTAAAATATATTACAAAAATATACCAATAGAGAATATATTTTAAAATAAAAAAATATGTATGTATTTTTTATTAACGAAGTGGTCGATTTTTCGTATCATAAAATTCATCGATAATAGAATCTGTCAAATTTTTCAGCAATTTTTTTAATATAATTAAAAGACAATTAGAAAGAAATTCATCATTAATTTTGTTTCTGAATTATTATTTACAACATTCATAGCTGAAAAAGGTCTCTGAGTTATAGTAATTGAAACATAGAGAATTAATACTAAATGAATAAAAAAGGACGTTCACAAGAAGAAAAAGAATCCACTTTATGAAATTTAAAAAATTTTATTTTATTTAAAAATATTAGTAATAATATCTTTTCAAATTTTTTTAATATTGTTACTTATTTTTTAGATATTAGAAATTATTGATATTTAAGTTAGATTAAACTTTTATTTATATTAAACTAAATACTAAATAAAATTTTTAAAAAATTAAATCATACTTAATAATTTATTACTATTAATCTTTTTTTAAAAAAATTGGGGGACCGAGTACCTGTTTCCTTGAAAACTTTATTTTCTTATTTGGCTATTTTTTTCTCCTTTTAAAAGTAAACATAATTCTGCAGTCTAACTTACATTTATTAAAAGCTAAAATTTTATGTTAAACTATTAATTGAAGAAATTTATGTCTTATCACCAATTCTACCTTTTATTATTTTTTATAATATTTTTTAATATTTTCTCCTACATATTATTTTTTGCAAAGTTTTTATTATCTTTTATTTATAAAATAATTATTTAAATTTATATCATTTTAATAATTTTTATTTAAAAATAATTTTAAGTAATATAATTCAAATAATATTTAGTTTATTATAATCTATTGTGATGTAAAAGTTATTGTTTTTAACTTTATGTTTTCAAGGATCTAATGTTTGCATAATAAGATATAAAAAATACATATGTAATTGCATAGACATTTTGTCAAATTGTTGTGTTGCCTATTATGCACATTTAACATTTTAATATTTTATATATATACATAGTTATATTTTATTAAACTTTAGAATTTATATATTAATATGTCGTATTTCGTGTCCATACCAGATTTATGATAACACGATCGGTTTAAGATACTACAGTATTCAATTCAAATATTACATAATAAACGTTGTACTTGTTAGAAAAGTCGACTGGTATGGTTTGGACTCTGGACTTTTCCAATGTAAGGTTCCAGATATCGGTGATAAAAATAAACAAAAGATCTTACATACCAATCAGCATTTCCCACAAGTCCCAAGAATTTCTTATGCCAATGTTTGAGAAAACCATCAACCATTATGAGGTGATCGAATATAATTGGCAATGGCGTCACGTCACTTGGTAATACAAATCAACAAATTCATTATGCTGTAAGAACTTTATTAGCCTTTAATTTGTTGCCCCGTGTGGGGATTGGGAACTGGGAAAGCACAGCCATATAAATGGCCATCATCACTATCAAATTTCTATCATTTTGGCTGCATTCACCATGGCACAGAAAAGCAAAGTTTTAGTTGTGGGAGGCACTGGATACATCGGAAAATTCATAGTTAATGCAAGCGCAAAAGCCGGACACCCCACGTTTGTTCTTGTCAGAGAGAACAGCCTCTCTCATCCTCACAAATCCAACCTTATTCAAAGCTTCAAGAGTTCCGGAGTCACCTTTCTATATGTTAGTACTATTATCATTTTCAAGCAAGTAAAGTAACTTCAAGTTTAATGGTTCTGATTTGTTTTGTTTCTGATTTTATAGGGTGATCTAAGTGATCATTCAAGTCTTGTTAAAGCATTGAAGCAAGTTGATGTTGTCATCTCTGCTGTAAGTGGAGCACAAAAGGAAGACCAACTCAACATCATATCGGCAATAAAAGAAGCTGGAAACATCAAGGTTAGGTGCATTATATACGCATTGTAGTGGTGCCCTACTACAATTTAAAAATTTTTTTAGGAGCGTATGATAATAATATTTATTTATCTTCATTAAATTATAAAATTTGACTTTATTTTTTAATTATCTTTTGATATTTAATAATCAATTTAAGAATCATATTAGATATTTATTAGAAGGATCAATTTTCAATTATATTTAAATAAGATTGATATTTTTTTTTAAAATAAACTCAAAAGATATTATTTATCCTTTTTTAAAATTAGTTTTAGTATTTCCTATAACAACTATATTAATTATTAAAAAAAAATTTAACTATAAATATTACTGAGAGTTAGCTTTTGATTGTATGAGAAGTAATTTTTAAATAATTATTTAGTGATATATATAAAAAATAAAATATTTAATTGTATTAACAATGAAAAGTTATTCTGTTATATATACATAAAAAATAAATATCTATATAGAATACATATTGTAATACAAAATACACATTGAAAATAAATTAAATAAATATATTTATACACAAATATATAATAATTAATGAATAATTTGATAGCTGACTTTTGTACACATATAATATTTTTATTATAAAAATTATTAAATTTATCTATCTTGTGTCCTAAAGACACATATTAAAATTATAAATTGAGAATACTTTTATTAAAAATTAAAAAATTTAAGTTTTTAATGTACTTATTTTGTAGTTATTTTAAATAAAAAAAATTTAGAACATTCCACTAATAATAAGCTTGTGATATCTAATTTATTATTATGTTATATATATTTTATTCCAGGATTAAAATTTTTTAGATTCATTAACCATGAACAATATTAATATAAGGTGAAAATTTAGGTGAAGTTGACTTCACGTGAAGTCAAGTTAATATCTGACAATCGTTAGATGAAAATTTAGTCAAATCAATCAAATTATCTAATGGTTCAAAAGTATCAACTTCACATGAAGTCGACTACACCTGAGTTTCCACCTTAATATAACGGAGATGGTAAGGTCCATTCATTTTGCGTTTTTATTTTCCTTTTTTATTTTCAGAGGTTTCTGCCATCGGAATTTGGGCTGGATGTAGACCGTCATAACGCGGTTGAGCCAGCAGCTAGTGCTCTTGCGGGAAAAGCGAAAATCAGAAGGGCGATTGAAGCTGAAGGAATTCCCCATACTTATGTTGTTTCCAATGCCTTTGCTGGATACTTCTTAAGTACTCTTGGACAGCAAGGTGTCACAGCTCCTCCCAGAGATAAGGTAGCCATTTTGGGAGATGGAAATGTCAAAGGTAACACTAATGTTACTCATCACATTTATTTGTTGTCAAGAAATTATTTATCCAAAAAGTTTAAACCGGTAGAAGAAAGTACATGAATGATTATATATGTAATGTTTACATTTTTTTGTTAGTTCAGGAGTTTATGTTGCGGAGGAGGATGTAGGGACTTATACCGTCAAAGCAGTGGATGATCCCAGAGCTTTGAACAAAATCTTGTACCAAAGACCCCCTGCTAATGTTTTGACATTCAACGAGATTGTTTCGCTGTGGGAGAACAAGATTGGCAAGACCCTTGAAAAAATATATATCCCTGAGGATCAAATTCTTAAGAACATCCAAGGTTAGTAAGAACCAACATCATTAAATCTCCTTGGTTTCATGCATTATATGATTATGATGTTGAAGTACATTCTTGTTCTTTTAACTTTGTACATTTGTACAGAGTCACCTTTTCCTGAGAGCCTTCTCTTGGCATTATCCCACTCTGCGCTGGTTAAGGGAGATTGCACAAACTTTGAGATTGAACCTTCTTTTGGCGTGGAAGCTTCTCAATTATACCCTGAAGTGAAATACACCACTGTCGACACCTACTTGAATCAGTTTGTTTGAAATCCATGGAGTGCATCATACCTATAAATTTAAATTACTCTACTCAGCGCAATAAAACTACTGTAGGGGCCTATCATGTGTTTTTCTTGTATGTTCTAATTATTTATAACAAAGTCATATCATAAATTGAGTGTTGTTCACGTCTGACGTCTCAGGATTCATTGTGCATTTAAATTTGTTAATTAGTGGCATTAAACCAAGACAAAAAGAAGAGCAATGTTATCGATCCAGACACCTTGAGCAAGAAAAGTAACATAGTTGATAAAAGCATAACTATTAACTAATCTAAGAAATAATGCTAGTCAAGTGAAATTCACTAGGCTAGTTTCTTGAAAACGCGAGTATTGTTGGACGTTGATAACCATGTTAAGAATTTTTTATTTTTATTTTTAGAGCAATGTCAAGGGGCAGCAACATTTGTGATTAGTAGCCATCAACTAGCCATCAATGATGATTTGATGGTGTGAGATTGGTGTGAAATTTCATCCAATAACTCATCTTTCTCTGCTGGTTACGTGATGGCCAAAATGCAATAAAATTGCTGACCTTCTAGACTTTTCCTTATTTTTATTTTCATCACCGAAGTTGGCAGCGCATGAACAACAACATCCGAAATTTCTCTACCCCGAAGCCAGAACCGAAAAAGGACAAAATAGCAACCCATGCATAAAGGATTAGAAGGAAGTAAGGAATCTCGGAGGAGCCAATGAAATATCTGTACAGTATGTATAATAGGTTGTTTATTTGAGTTAATATGAGTTAAAAAATAAACATCTAAAATAATATATATTACTAATTTTTCAAACACAATACACTCATATTATTTAAAATAACTGGATATTAGAATAATAAACATCTGATATCTTATTGAATCGAACATCTCTAAATTTTTATTGTACACATTATACATATATTTTATTGGTTCCGTATACTTCCTCAAAAATAAAAAGGACAAAGTGACATAATTTAATGCGTTAAATGTGTATCATAAACAACGACATTTATTAGGTGCTTCGGAAAAACAAACCAAAAGTTTTTGTTCTATGTTGTTTGGCGTTGTGACTTGTAATAAATAATTTAATAACTAATTTTAATATATAAATAATATTTTTATTAATTTTAAAAAGAGAATAAATAATAAATAAGAGAATGAATAATAAATAAGAATAAACACCTAAACGATCCTCAATCAATTCTAGATCAAACATTTTACTTGGACAGATTTTTATTCCAAAAAATTAATATGTTTGATAAGAGTAATTATGGTTTCAGATGTTTTGCTTTTGATATAAGTAATTTTTTAAAATTTTTAGATAATAAAAATTTGTATGATATGAAAACCTATCTTGAATGTTTTGCTGCAAATAAAATAAAACAAACTATGATTTACTGGATCCAAAAACAATTCTTACTATACAATACAAACAGTTTTGATATCCCGACACACTTGTTATTACCGTCCCCAATAAGGTCACATTTCGAAACCATCGCGCTTCTATTCCCGATTCCCTTCTTCTTTATTGATACCCTTCTCTGTCATTGCCACTAACTTGTCTTCTTAGTTTCTTTCTCACTTTCTAACTATAAACACCATTCATTGTAGTGGTGACAGTGTTGTATTGAGAGGTTGACACTTTTTCTTTATTTTTTCAACCATGGATAATAACCGGTTTTCATCGCAGAAACACTCTACCAAGAGTGGTTATGAGCCGTCAGACACAGAGACAGAGTGGCAAGAGGTTCCGAGACATGAACGAGAAAGAAAGAACATTGCTTTGGATTCTGAAGATGCAAAAGCTTTCACTCTAATTGCCAAGAGTCCATTGGCACTACACAGGAGGCACCAATACAACCATTCCAAGTTCGAAACTGAAACCTCATCAGCCACCACAACAATAGCTTCTGTTCCAAGCCAACCTCGGAGAAGACAACACCATAGCAAGTCACCCTTTAAGCTTCGAGTAGCTGGCGATGATGATGGCGATGATACTGATGATCATGGTCCCCCACCATCACCCATAAGAGGTGTATGCTTATGACAAGCTTCTTAAATTTGTTTTGCTATCATAATATATTGTATTTATTACTCTTTCGTATTTGTGCAACATAGGTTTGAACACAAGGAGAAATATAAGCCCTTTGCCAAAACCAGATGTTGGGAGAACCGTGTCTCCTTACAGCAGAAAGCATCACGGTTCTTCAGGTCATGTTGAAGTGGNAAAGATCAGTGACAGCACCAAGGTTGAGGGAACAGCAGAGAAGAACTACGTCTCCAATGGCCAGAGGCATGGTTCTCAATGCACCTTCAGTGGCAGAGATCAATGAAATCATAGCAGAGGTGAAACTATCCAATGACCCTAGCACTTTGGATGAGTCAATGACTTCCACCACTGAGTCTATTCAACCGGGTGATCTTTTCTTCTCACGAGAAAGCAGTGCCTTGCAAGGCAAGAAACCTTCGCTGTTGCCCCAAAAACTTCAACAATATGGATATTATAGTCCAAGTCCTGCAGGAACCGCCATGAGTCCCCACATTAGAGGTCTCCCTGCTTCTTCCGTTGAGGATGAAAGCAACGGAAATGGCATGAACATCCGAGGAATCGCCTCATCCGGTGTGTCTCGATCAAGTTCAGCTGTTACAAGCAGAAAAGGCGGTAGCAGTATGACGAGCGATGGTAGTGTGAAGACAACTGATAGCATGAGGAAATTCACAGCCAACAGGAAGAAGAGCCAGAAGGATGCATCATGGTTTGCTTGCATGAGGACAGGAAACTGCAGGACATCGATGAAATCGCCGGAGCGTAAAAGGCCAATTGAGACTTCTTTCATTGGCAGGGCTATTGTGGTGGAAAGCCTCCCACAATTCTGGGCTGATAAGCACCAACCTGCTTCACTTAATGGCTTCATTTGCAATAAACAAGAAGCTCAACTTCTCAAGGAACTAGTAAGTTTCCAGACACTCATAAATAGTTACTTTTCAGTTGCCTTTTTTTGTATAGTTTCTGACTTTGACACTACTTTGGATTTAAGGTGTCTCAGGGCTCTTGCCCTCATATTCTGCTCAAAGGACCCTCCGGTTCTGGGAAAAGAGAACTAGCAATGGCTCTTCTACGCGAAATATATGGTGATGCATGCTGCAATGTGAGTTTCTTCCCATAGTTTTCATTATATATATATATTTGCATTCTTAAGCTGACCTTATCAGGCCCTTTTTGCAGATGTCCCATGAGTTAAGGAGCTTCCCTATTCAGGTAAAGATTTCTAAACACTTTAGCTATATAATCTGATGACCGATAAGTAAAAAGCAGTCTTGGTCCTTGTTCCAAAATGATGGAGTTTCAGTCCATTGCTATGTTCTGATGGCAATAAACTGCTTTAACAGGACAAGAGGCCTATCAAAGTATGTGTTTCAATAGCATCTAGTGCACATCACATGGAGCTCAATGTAAGCATGGAACCAAATGCTAAATATGCTTTGCTGGGATTAATCAAAGAAATTAGCAATATATATGCAATGACACCCGAAGTCAGTAATGTTAATTTCAAGCCTGATTATAAAGGTTTGTTGTCTGAATGCATGTATGTATGAAATCTTAAAAGGATTCATCCTTTAATGTGAGTGTAGCTAAAAAGGTTTGATTCTCTTGATTTCAGTAATACTTCTTTATGGCGTTGATAAAGCAGTGGAGAACATCCAGCACATGATTAAATGGATTATAGACCGGTATTCGGATATATGTAAACTAGTTCTCTGCTGTGAAGATGATGCAGCCATTGTTGAGCCTGTTAAAAACCGTTTTAAAATTATCAAAGTTGATGCACCTCAAACTCACCAAGTAAGCATTAAACAATGAAAAGATAGAAAAGTTAATCTTAGATTTGATTACTTATATGCATAGAAACTGTAGCAAGGTAGTGTGATAAGATGCATGATACACTCTGCTATATTTGCTGCAAAAGAACTAAACTTGAATCGAATTCAAACTATTATCTATCTACTTTTATGTTCTTTTAGTTTCTACAAGAATTTTTTGTTACTATTCCTTTCATGGAAATGGTTAAAATCTCCTTCCATTTATTTGTATTGAACAATCAAATTTAAAGAAGTAACTAACACAAACACAATGCCAGATTGCTGAAGTTCTTATTCATATAGCAAAGAGAGAGGAAATTGATGTATCCCTTAATTTTGCCGCAAAGATTGCCATAAAATCAAAGCAAACCCTGAGGAAAGCTATCATGGCACTCGAAGCTTGCAAGGCGCACAAGTAAGAACACCTAAAAGGAAAAGTATTTTTATCATCAGCATTTCTAATACATTTGTCTACAGAGACTAATTGGTGCCCCTGTGCTGTGTAGCTATCCATTTTCAGAAGAACAACCTATTCCAATTGGATGGGAGGACATGGATATATATATATATATCGTTGATTTCGAAGTTAACATTAATATATATATCATTTTCACTTTTATCAGCTTACTCTCAATAAGAGGAAAATTTCAAATGCTTCTCTTGGATTTTGTCCACCCCAAACTGATCCTGCAGGTAATTGAATCAGTGCATGTGTGATAAGAATCCATTCAATATATCAAAAATAGTATTTTCTTTTCTTAAATGGAAAATTTCGTTGGAATATGCAGAAATTGGTGGAAGAGCTGCTGAAAAGAATTGAGGTCGGCTTAAAAAGAGAAGTCTACTATTGGCATGCTTATTATGTGAGTTTCTCCTTCCATGACCATGCCATTTTCCTTTCTTTCTTTTAAATTAGTAACCAAATTAAAGACTATACATATGTATTGTATATGATTAACAGGAAAGAAGACTGCCACCCGGAACAACAGCTTTACTAAAGTTAGAAGGTAAAAGGATCAGATAACAACATTTCTAATCATTCTCTAACATTGATTTACCTGATAACAAATATTTCAGTAACATGGTGTTTGTGTGCAGAATTTGTGGCCAAGTTCATGAGCATATACAGAAAAAGCTGCGGTACTCAACAATATGTGTAGGTTAACATGGATGTCGTTCTGCTGGAATCACTCAGCATACAAGAACGGAAAGTGTTGTTGCTGAGATAAGACAGACAGAGACCCAGAGACACGAATATCAATTGAAATCAGTTTCTGCATCTTATGTTATGTAACACATACAATAATTCAACACTTATCATCGAGTATCGCGTTGTGCTATTAGCCTATTATGCAGGCGCAATATGTTCCAGTATATTGTTGATTACATATAATTAATTGAGTTAGCCGCCATGTGAAGCATCTGGTATATTATTAATTAATTAATTGATTAATGCAGCAAGTTCCCGATCGATATGCTCCATATATGAAATCCAAAAGGAATTGCATCGAGTCGTCCAGAATGTTTTAATGTTTTAAGGGAATGTCTTTGATGGAAAAAGAATAATTAAGAGTTTAAAAGACCATGTAAAAAGATTCTATATCAAGGGTTGGGATCACTGTTGTACAATAATTATTGGTAATGCTATTTTTAATCTAAAGTTAAATGTATTTGTAGATTGGTATAACATAATTTGGTTAGACCAATGATTTAATAATTGATTTTTTTTTTGGATGAATTGGTTTACAATTTTTTTTGTTGGACTTTATCACATGGGCCATACCCATAACCCACACAAACATAGTTCATAGAATACACAACTCATTTTTTCTTTCTTAATTTATTGGTCAACATCATGAACATTGAACAATTTCATATTATTGCCTGTGTGATTTTCTGCTTCAGTTATTTTTTCTCTTATAAAATTTTTATTTTTTATGGTAAAATAAAATAAAAACTCGTACACATTTTTGTTTCTATTTATTATTATTATTGTTATTATCATTTTTTTTTTTGTTAAAACGAAGCACA
>NC_029776.3:10209030-10219239 GCF_000817695.3 Arachis duranensis
ACGAGAAGTAAATGACTTTATTCTTTAACAAAATAAAAATATTAATATTATAATTAATAATTAATTAATTATTTATTATTTTACATATATAACACATTTAAAATAATAAGATAACACATAAAATATTTTTGGTACACACTAATATTATTAGGCCTACAACCTAATATTATTAGAGTCATTCTTGTTAGGTCTACAACCTATTATTATTATTATTATTATTATTATTATTAGAGTAATTACCTAAATCAGTTTTTGAGAATTTTTAAAATGGACATTTTATTTTTCAAGAAAAATTAATACACAGATCAATTCCTAAGATATTATTCCGGCAGACAAATCAATTCTCAATTCAGTTTTTGACAGAATAATTACCCAAATCAGTCCTCAAAAATTTTTAAAACGGACATTTTAGTCCTAAAAAAATTAATACACGGATCAATCTTTAACATTTTTTCTGTCAGACATAAAGTCCCATGCATGCCCATTTTACTTTTACTATCTGCCGACCTTTATTATTATTAACTTAACTTTGTGCATGTGGATCATGACATTATCATATTAATACACTTTTTTCATTAGAAACAAGTAAGATGAATAATGATAAATTTGGATCCTCTAAATTTTGAATTTTCATTTTAGAGAATAAAGTGTGATCTCTCACCATTTATTTCATAGGTGTGATCAAGAAAAAATATGAGAAAAAAATTATTTAAGGGTGAGAGATTACACTTTACCCTCTAAAGTTAAAATTCAAAAATTATTTAAGGGTGAGAGATCACACTTTACCCTCTAAAATTAAAATTCAAAATTTAGAAAATCCAAATTCAATAATGACGCTACGAAATCCAAATTAATAGGACATCTTTTAATATAAATATTATTATTATTATTATTGAGTGACTATATATATATACTCATGATTAAATTTATCATTATTTTTATCCAAAACATACAAAAAATTATGATATATTATTATTGTGTAATTAATAATAATAATAATTTTATTTTGCATTGCTTTTTTTTGGATGAAAAATATTATGTTTAACGGAGAAAAACGTTGAAAATTGATTTGGATATTAATTTTTTTTTGGGGACTAAATTGTCTGCTTTTAAAATTTTTTTAGATTGATCTGGGTAATTATTCTGCCAAAAATAATAAATGGAGACTAATTTGTCTGCCGAAGTAAAACCTTAAAAATTAATCTGTGTATTAATTTTTTTAGAGAATAAAATATTTACTTTTAAAATTTTTAAAAATTAATTTGGATAATTACTCTTAAAATAATGATAATAACATTAACAATTATAATAATAAGAATAATAGTAATAATAATTTTAATAATAAAAATAATACTAATACTAATTATAACAATAATAATGATAATAGAGATATTATAATAATAACAATAACGATAATAATGATCCTAACGAAAACATTAATAGCAATAATAAGTGAAATAATAATTATAACAATAATAAGAAAGAACAGTATAATAGACAAAAAAATACCAGTATAAAAACGAAGGTTATTAGAAGAAAAATAATATTAATTATAACCATAAAATTAACTTATATTCAAATTTATTCTAATTACTACAATTTAATATTTACAAACCGATCCTTATATTTTTGGGTATCTTTATTTATTACCTGATCTTTTAAGGTGCGGATTATACTTCTTCTACTAAAAAAAACTCCTTTATATATAGGTGAAGTCTCTGGTATGGATATATCAAAATATCTATACCTCTAGATCATACGTGTGTGAGTCTAATAAAAAACGCGTGTGTTCGTTTTTGATAACCTGTAAAATCAGTCATTTAAAAAAGTGCCACTGCAATAGCAGTGGGTCAGAAACTTTGTTCAGAAGTGATCTTGTGAGAACAGAAAGATTATTTGCTAATGTGATATTATTAATGGAATGTTGGGATAAAATTTTTTGGGCCATGGATTTCGTGGGCTTAACGAAATTTTGGCCAGATTGTTGGGCGTGAAGAATATAAGAGAAGAATTGTCTATGTTTTAAAACCCATAAGGAAAGGAGAAAAAATATAAAAGAAAAATAAGAGTGGAGTGAAGATCCAATAAGATTGAAAAACAGGCATAGTGCTACATTAAAAATATGTGAACATTAAAAAAATAAAAAAATTATTAATTATAAATTTTATGTTTCTTAAGTATTTCATAATGCATTGGTGTCATATTTAAATTTTAATATTTTTATTTATTTTATTGAAAATTGAATGGACTAGAAAGTCAAAAATCTAATTAAATATTTTTCATCAATTAACAGAGGTAATATATACCATTATACATAACATTCTTATTATCAGTTAACAGAATTATTAAGAAATGTTAACATACAAATAAGAAGTATTTTCAGTTTTCGTATTATCCATTTATTCTCAATATATTATTCTTGCTCCGATAAAATTTATAAAAAAATAATTCTATTAATTATGCCCATTAACATTGTTATTACAATAACAAATATTTTCGTTATATTCAATCATAAAATTCATTAAATTTGTTGGTAACTCTTAAAGCCTATATTTATTTGAGTAATGCTATAAGATTTTTTATGAATTAAGTCTAACTAACCTAACAATAAAATAAAAAAAACGATATATAGCTTATAATATATTTTTGTCGTACTAATTCATATAAATTTATCATCGTACCGAAATAAACACCTAATTTCATTATATTACTTCAAAGATTCATTCAAAATGGATGGCATAAATACCATTCAACTATATTTTTTTTACAGCGAATTTTGCTTTCATGTTTACATAATCATCGCGTTGATTAAAAAATATCTCATTTACAATGAACATTATTTTATTTTAATATTGAATAATAGACCTTAGGAGTTATCAATAAATTTTATTTTATCTTATTATTTAATTTAGTTAGACTTAGTTTATAAAAAGACTTATAATATTACAAAAATAAATATAAATTTTAGGAGTTACCAATAAATTTAATGAACCTTATAATTAAAGAGAACAAAAATATTTGCTACTATAATAACAATGAAACAAAAATATTTGCTACTGTAATAACAATGGTAATGGGCATAATTAATAGAATTATTTTTTTATAAATTTTGTCGGAGCAAGAATAATATATTGAGAATAAATGGATAATACGAAATTAAAAATATTTCTTATTTTGCATGTTAACAGTTCTTAATAATTTTTAATAAAATAAATAAAAATATTAAAATTTAGATATGGCACCAATGCATTATAAAATACTTAAGAAATGTAAAATTTATAATTATTAAAAAAAATTTATTTTCTTAATGTTTACATATTTTCAATGTAGCACTATGCCACTGTTTTTTAATTTTATTGGATCTTCACGTCACTCTTATTTTTCTTTTTTCTTCCTATTTCATTAAAATATTTTTTCTCCTTTCCTTATGGGTTTTAAAACATAGGCAGTTCTCTTCCTATATTCTTCACCCCAACAAACTGGCCAAAATTTTCTTAAGCCCACGAAGTCCATGGCCCAAAAAATTTTATCTCTAAAATTCCATTAATAATAACACATTAACAAATAATCCTCCTGCCCTCACAAGACCACTTCTGAACAAAGTTTCTGACCCACTACTATTGCAGTGGCACTCTTTTAAAGGAGTGATTTTGCAGGTTATCGATAGCGAATACGCGTCTCTTATTGGACTCATACACGTATGATCCAGAGGTATAGATATTTTGATATATCCATACCAGAGACTTCACCTATATATATACTAGGAAAGTACCCGGACATGAATTAAAGAATCACATATAATAACTTAAGATCATATCCGAATATGAATGACGCAACATTAAACCAAATAATTTACATCACATTCCATGATAATTACATATTGCATCGATGCCATGAAAGAAAACAAAATCACAAAAAATCACCTTAAAACATTTTTCAAAACCTCCCTGTTACCTGAATGTATTAGCTATAGCAGATTGGCATACTTAGCTTAGTTAGCATTTATAATTGATAGTTAGTTACTAGTTAGCATATTCAATTAGTCTAAGATATTTATCATGTAAGTTGTTATATAAAACAGGGTTTGCTAACTGATTCTGTTAGCTTCCATTTTATCCACATCACTTTCTCTCTCTATCAAAACAGATTTCAGAATCTTCTCTCTACCTTCCCTTTCTATTCTTCTTCACCATTCCAACTCTGCAACCCCCTTTTCCAGCTTCCGTTTTCACATGGTATCATCGCCGGAAGTAATCCCGGGCATCTTCCATATTCTAAGCTTCTTCATCTACCTCTAGATCCAACATCTTTCCCAGACTCACACAGTAGAGACTGATGAGAGCTGTTCATGAAATCTCTAGGGTTTCGGTAACAGTGTTCCGATCAGCGAGTTAGGGAATCATGTCTTGGAATTGCTTTCGTCTTCGTTCTTTCCCCTTCTTTTGCACTCATTCGACAGAATTCGTTCATTAATAGTGATCTGTTTTTTGTACCGAATCACTTCCAATCTTCATCTCTTGGATTCTCCTCACATTCTTGCTTTTTCTCTTCAATGGATTCCACTCACAGTGACGTCAGCTCCACTGCAGCTTCCAATGTCGATATTAACACTCTTTTGCAGCTTCTCCTCCAACTCACTCAACTGCAGAATCGCACGAGTTCAGGAACAGTGCATCCTCCTATTGATCAGAACAGTCCATACTTCTTGCACCCAGCTGAAAGTCCTGGTAATCCTTTAATTTCTCTCCGCCTCAATTCTCAAAATTACACCAATTGGTCCCGCTCGATTTCATTGGTGCTCGAGTCCAAGAACAAAATTCCCTTCATTGATGGCTCTCTCCCTCGACCGGAGGTTACCGATCCAATGTATGCGGCTTAGGACCGTTGCAACACCTATGTCCTCTCTTGGCTACACTTATCTCTCTCACACGATATTCTTCAGAGTGTCATCTGGAGAAAGGTGGCTTCAGATCTGTGGAATGATTTAAAGAAATTGGAATGACTTAAAGAAACGCTATTACCAGGGAGATTTGTACCATGTCTCTGAACTGTATGAGGAGCTGTATAGTGCAAAACAAGGTGATCTTTCAATTACTTCCTATTTTACCAAGATGCAAGCAATTTGGGAAGAAATTGATAACTTCAGGCCAATTCCCATGTGTCTTACCTGCACTAGCAAGTGTATCTGTGGTTTGGAAGAAATGCGACGGTACCGCAATGAAGATTCATTGCAAGATTTCTGCGTGGCCTCAATGATCAATTTGCAACTGCCAAAACCCAAATTATGCTCTTGAAACCCCTCCCTGACATGGATTCTGTGTTTGCAATGCTAACCCAACAAGAACGCCAACTCAACCCTTCAATTGACACTCCAGATTCACAAATTCTATACGCTGCTAATTCTGGTTACAATTCCACCAGAGGCAGAGGCAGAGGTAGAGGGGGTGTGAATGGTAGAGGAAGAAGTTCAGGCAGGTCTCATAGCACAAAGCATTGCTCCTTTTGTGGCAGAACGGGACACATTGTTGATACATGCTTCAAGAAGCATGGCGTTCTCCCGCATTTGCAGAAACGTGGAAGCATCAATAACACTTTCACTGATGAGAATGACGAAATCAGTGCATTACCTTCAACTGCTGTTAAAAATGGTGAGAATCCAAGTTATAGCTTGACCAATGATCAACGGATTGCTTTAATGTCCATCCTACAACAGTCAACCCAATCTAATCAAACTATCAACCAACTCACTACATCAACTGAGGCAAAAGACTTACAGATCACCAAAGGTACCCTTTTATTAGCTGCATCATTATCTGTCAATCAAAAATTTCTTAGATCAGATACTTGGGTAGTGGACACAGGTGCTACTAATCACGTTTGTTTTTCTCTAAATGCTTTTCAATCTTTCAAAAATATTGAACCTGTTACTGTGCACATGCCTGATGGCTCTATCGCTACTACTACCATTGCTGGTACAGTGATTTTTAATACAAATTTTTACTTAGAGAATGTTCTTTACATCCCTACTTTTAAATTCAATTTGGTGTCAGTTTCATGAGTTACAAAGGCATTGAACTGTCTATTTTTATTTTCACATACATGGTGCCAGATTTGGGATCACCATCTATTGAAGATGATTGGCACAGCTAAAAGCAGCATGAGTTTATATGTACTGGGTCACTCAAATGATCAAACTGTAGCTCACTGCATTGCACAGCATTCATCACAAACACTACATCACACTTGTGAGAACACAGTCTCATCTACGCAACAGTCACAACTATGGCACAACAGACTAGGACACTTGAATAATTCAGCTTTGCAAACACTGCAAAAAGATTTTTCCTTCATCAAATGTAACAATAATGCTTTAGCTTGTGAACCTTGTCATTTTGCAAAACAGAAGAAAATTCCTTTTCCTATTAGTAGTTCAATAGCTGACTCGCCTTTCAATTTAATACATGTTGATATTTGGGCCCTCTATCAATTGTGTCTACCTCTGGTTTTAAGTACTTTCTTACTATCGTCGATGACAATAGCCGTTTTACTTGGATTAAGTTCATGAAAAATAAATCTGAGGTTTCATTAATTCTGCCCAACTTCATTAAAATGGTTGAAACCCAATTTTCAAAAACCGTCAAATGTGTCAGATCAGATAACGGTCCGGAATTCAGCATGCATAATTTCTTTGCTTCTAAAGGAATTTTACAGCAAAAGTCTTGTGTGAAAACCCCTCAACAAAATGGGATAGCTGAGAGGAAGCACCAACACATTCTTATGGTGACTAGAACTCTACTTTTTCAATCAAATGTTCCAAAGATTTTTTGGGATCTAGCAGTGGCACACGCTGTGCATCTCATCAATAGAGTCCCTAGTCCCATTTTACAAAATCTTTTCCCCTTTCAAAAATTACATGGCAAATTACCTGATCTAAACCACATCAAAGTTTTTGGTTGTCTTGCCTTTGCATCCACTTTAACTCAAAATAGGAAGAAGTTAGATGCACGAGCTCAAAAATGTTATTTTCTCGGATATAAAGAAGGGATCAAAGGATTTTTTCTCTATGATCTAAAAACAAGGCAAACTTTTCTTTCTAGAAATGTCATATTTTATGAGTTTGAGTTTCCATTCAAAACCAACCCTGCCTCTTCAGATGTCAACCCTGCTGCTGTCACAACCACATCACATGTCCCATGGATAGACCCTTTTGCATATCATGATCATCTTTCGTTTTACCAACATGTGCATTCAACTCCAATTCTGCATCAGCATCAACCGACTTCCGTCACTGACTCTATTTCTCATAACACTGCAAGCTCAATTCCTAATGCACAAGCCTCATCCTTGTCTCATTCACATACTCACATGGACACTCATGCATCACCTCACCCTGCACCTCTTAGGAAGTCTAGTAGGACTAGGCGAACACCAGCATATCTAAATGACTTTCACTGTGCAAATAATACCACTGCTCAACAAGTTATGCCAATTTCAAAATGCAAATATCCAATTTTAGATTCAATGTCTTACTCTTTTCTGTCCACTAACCAATTGAATTTTTCTCTTGCTGTTTCCACACATAATGAGCCAAAAACCTATGAAGAAGCCATCCAAAAAGACTGTTGGAAAGATGCCATTAATGCAGAACTTCTAGCACTTGAGCAAACTAAAACTTGGACTCTCACCTCTTTACCACCAGGGAAGAAAACTATTGGCTGTCGTTGGGTGTTCAAAGTCAAATTCAATCCTGATGGATCAGTAGAGAGGCACAAAGCACACCTGGTTGCAAAGGGCTATACACAACGATATGGTTTAGACTACATGGACACTTTCAGTCCAGTGGTTAAGATCACTACTGTGCGATTGGTACTTGCTCTCACTGCAATCAAGGGTTGGCACTGCCACCAATTGGACGTAAACACCGCATTCCTTCATGGTGAGTTGAAGGAAACAGTATATATGAAGCCTCCCCCGGGATTACCGCTCTCCTCTCCCGATTTGGTTTGCAAACTTGACAAGTCCCTCTATGGACTCAAGCAAGCTAGTAGGCAGTGGAATCTTAAGCTTTGCTCTATTCTTCGTGCTCACGGGTACCAACAATCGAAGAATGATTATTCTTTGTTCACAAAACACAAATTCGAGACCTCCTTCACTGTGATACTTGCTTATGTTGATGATCTCGTCCTTGCTGGAAATGATCTCGCTGAGATTCAATCCATCAAGACCATCCTTGATCACCAATTCAAGATTAAGGACTTAGGGAATTTGAAATATTTTCTTGGCTTTGAAGTTGCAAGAACTGCCAAAGGAATTGCTCTTTATCAGAGGATGTATGCTCTAGATCTCTTGGATGAGTGTGGCCTATTAGGCATAAGACCAGCGAGCACGCCAATGGATTATAGTCTCAAGCTTTCTAAGGACTCAGGAACGCTACTCTCTGACGTATCACAATACCGCAGATTGGTTGGCAGATTAGTGTACCTCACTAACACGCGTCCAGATATCAGTTTTGCAGTGGATAAACTTAGTGAATTTCTCAGCAAACCATCTAATATTCACCTCCAAGCAGCATATCGTGTCCTTCGCTATATCAAAACAGCTCCGGCCTCGGGGCTATTCTTTGCAGCAGATTCTGAGCTTCGCATTTCTGGCTTTGCTGACTCAGATTGGGCACAATGCCCCGACACGCGACGCTCCATTACTGGTTTTTATTTCTTCTTGGGCTCTTCACTCATTTCATGGAAGAGTAAGAAGCAATCTACTGTTTTCAGATCATCTTCTGAGGCTGAATATAGGTCATTAGATGTGGCCACCTGTGAGGCTCAATGGCTCAACTACTTGTTGAAGGACCTCCGCATAGATCACAAACTCCCAATCTCCCTGTACTGTGATAGTCAATCAGCCAGGCATATTGCGGCTAACCCTGTATTCCACGAACGCACCAAACATATCGATATCGACTGTCACGTTGTTCGAGATAAGCTTCTCAGCGGCCTGCTTCATCTCCTACCAATCACCACTACAGATCAAGTGGCGGACCTATTCACCAAACCTCTATCCCCTGCTCCTTTTGATTCTTGTGTGTCCAAGCTTGGCATGCTTGATTTTCATCAACCAAGCACGGCCAGCTTGAGGGGGCATGTTACCTGAATGTATTAGCTATAGCAGATTGGCATACTTAGCTTAGTTAGCATTTATAATTGATAGTTAGTTACTAGTTAGCATATTCAATTAGTCTAAGATATTTATCATGTAAGTTGTTATATAAAGCAGGGTTTGCTAACTGATTCTGTTAGCTTCCATTTTATCCACATCACTTTCTCTCTCTACCAAAACAGATTTCAGAATCTTCTCTCTACCTTCCCTTTCTATTCTTCTTCACCATTCCAACTCTGCAACCCCCTTTTCCAGCTTCTGTTTTCACACTCCCTAAATATAACATTTATAATATTGATTTTGTATGTGCAAGAAAAATTAGTTTTACTTAGTTGGACTGATAGACAATTGCTTTGGATAATTCAAATTCCTAAATCTTTAGCCAGCCATAAGTTTTGATTCAATTGTTTATGTTCAAATATAAACCCTTCAAACATAATTTAGATTTTAACAAATACAGATCAAATATTCAATTTTCTCTTTTTGTGACCACCTTCCATATAAACCTAATTAAAAATAAAAAATTACAAAATATCAAAGCAATCAACAACACAATCTCCAATCAAATTATTAATATAGTAGACCTACTTTTATATTGATGGTCTTCTTTCATTCTAAATGCATTAGTTTGCATCTCAATCAATTTTTTTACATGGTTGTACGAAACATGTGTTCATTTTCTAGTATATTTATAAAATAAACGTTATATTTTATATAACACTACCACAAAAACGGTATTTAGCCACCAAATTTTAACTACGAACACTAAATCGTGATAAAAATAAATGAGCGTGTCTTCTATTTATCACGAAACATTACGACAGTGGCTAAAATTTAATCTTTTGCTACAAACAATATTTTTTGTAGCTGTATTTCTTGCTTACATTAACGTACCATGGCTATTCTGTCTTCAATAAATTAATTTTTTAAATAAATTTATTAATGTATAGTATCATTTTTTAATATTCTAACATTAACACATATTTATGAAATTAAATCTAAAAATATAAAAAAATGAATTTAGATAAAATAAAAAATAATAAAAATAAAGAT
>NC_029776.3:10220748-10223949 GCF_000817695.3 Arachis duranensis
TATTATTATTAGTATTTTTTTATGGAAAAATGTTAGATATTATATATTTAAAAAGTTTGATTTTTGTTATTAATGTAATATATATAAATATAATTTTAATTTAATAAAATTATTCAATTAGAGCAAATTAGTACAAATTAGTCCTGAATTGTATGTGAAAAAGATAGTGAGTTAGCCACAAAAATAGTGTGATTAAATAATCCAACATTAGCCACACAAAAAATGTGGCTGAAAAATCCGGCCTGCACAAATTAACTACGGATGAAGTGTAGTAGAATTATACTTTTTTATTTAATTATTTTAATTTAGCCACGGCATTATGCGTGGACAATGATATACAAATTGTGACTCTTTGAAGGTCTCCACGATGTTTAAAATTGTGGCTAATAACGCTAAAATCGTGGCAAATTAAAAATGCAACCCCCCGATTAGCCACAAATATTTTTTCGTGGCCAATGTATAGTTGCTACGGTTATCTTAGAGTTTAGCCACAATTTTTTTCGTGGCTAAACCCCTTATTTCTTGTAGTGTAATTATTCAGTGGCCAATTTATTACTCTGTTCTGTATAGAAATAATTGATACAAAAATACCATAATAATAATAATAATTTATAGTTACACCAATATCACTAAAATGTCTAAATAATTAAATACAGAGAGAAGCATCAACCAATACTTAAGAATTGAGTATTTTCATCAAAGCATATAATCCCTTTCGAACATATAATTCCATCATAATAAATGAATTATTATGGAGAAGGATCGAAGGAGGTGATGAAATTGTGAGCGAGAAAGAAATTTGTGTGAAAGCAAGAGAGAAAAGTGACCGAGTTTGGATTAAATTTTAACATAATATATAAGAGGTTATTTTTGTAACTTTATATTTATGAATATTAAACGGATACCCATAGAACAAATATTTTTATTCCGTCTCCGTCCCGTTTATTACACTGGGCATCAGTACCCCCTCTCCGCCACCCACGGGCCGCGGAAAAAAATGCTCTCGAAATCTGCTCCACGGCGGATAAATCTCTGTGGATATTCACCTCGGCGGAATGAGGCAAGGGATAAATCTCTGAGGCAAGGGAGTTGAAAGAGGCGTCGGAATGGGAGAGGTTCTGCAGAGTGGACAAGTAGGGTGAAGCCTCAGCCATGGATCTATGCACTTGATATGGAATTGGTGGCCACAATCAGGTAACACCCTAAGCATATCACTACCCTTGTAATCTGCAAGGCATATAGAACAACATGCACAAGTTGAATCATTCTTCTTCAGTTTTTTTGCTTCAGAGTACAACAACTTTGGATAACTCACAAGTGATTCTTCATCTATTCCAACTTCAAGCGCATTCTGTCTCCTATTAGGAGCTGCAGGAGGGAGTCGTTGCTGATGGTGTCTGTTGCAGAAGTAAAAGGTTAGGGTGATGGTGGTGATAAAAAAGACGATCCCAATGTAGATTCCTATGCCATAGACATAGCCGGTGATGTTGCTGGATCCAACGTACACCCCACTTGTTGTGTTGCTCATTTCTTGGAATTGAATCAGCAGTGATGATTGGTGTCATGGTGGAAGAAAGCCATGAAATTGATGAAGCAATTGCTGTATGTTTTATATATTTGCCACTTGTATGTTGTAGCATTACCATATTATATACATTAACAAGAAGAAAACCAAACAAAAAATTACAAAAATGTTATGCAAATATTTTATGTTTGAGATGTTATGTTGAATATTATATCATTTATTGTTAAATAATATAACGTGAGTCAGCACAATAATGTTAAACATTTATAGGGATAAATACATGTGTATTTTACTGTAAATACTTATATTATATGAAGATATTTTATATTTCACGTGAATATATTGATAACTGAACATTTTTATATTATAACTTGATTAAATATTAAAATATTTAATAATTTTTTATTATTAATTTTATGTGAGTACGTGATCATTTTATTTTATATATTTTGATGTTGATTATTATAATTCAGTAGTGTTAAAGATAAACACATTTTATAATTTATAATTATTAATTAATTATTATTAATATTTTAATAGTATAAAATTATATTTAATAAAATAGTATTATATATTTTTTTATAATTAAATATTAACTAAATTTTAATAAAAATACTGATTTCTCAAACTTTTTCATTATGATTACCTCTTCGCACTAAATTTGTGCAGATCAACTATTTTTTGAATCATATAATCTTGTATCTTACTATGTCTTTATAGAGATATTAATTAAAGCCAGATTTTTTTAATTAAAAAATTAAAATAAAAATTTATAAGTATTTATTTTTATACGAAGTTGATGTGACTAAATAATTATTAAAAAATTAATATATCTTTATAATTATTTTATTAAAAAACTAAATAACTCTTTTTTATTGACATGACTAAAATATTTTTTACAATAAAAAATTAAGATTAAATAATATTAATCTAATAACTTTAAAAATGAACAAAATTTAAAACCAAAAAACAAAGCAAATTAAATTCCTAATTATTCATATCACCTCTTAAGTAAATATAAAAAGAATATGTCATTTGAATTATAATTTATTGACAAATAAATCTATGTTCGTGAAAAACAAATCCATATTCTTGTATAAATTAGTTCGTTATTTAAAATTTTGCAAATATTTTTTAATTAATATCAGTTAATTTTTATAAAAAGATTATTTATTTTAAATTTTAAACCATAATCATAAACTATATTAATCTTACCTATTAAATTATAAATTTTAAATTTTAAAAAAAATAAAATTAAACAAATTAACTAATATTAATTAAGTAAAATATATATATTTTTTATATTTTTTCATACTTTCGTTATTGTTGCCAATGGGGGCGAGTATACCTACGCTGCTTCTGTATGTTATAAAATATTATTAAACGTTCTTCAATAAGAAAAGATTTTGCTGCACGCCATTATAAAATGCATGTGTGTGACATAATCTTTGTGTGTTGTTATATTATATATGTTCGCTATGTACTTAACTATGGTACTTATCATTTCCATATTATAATTTATATATACCCAAGAACTTGGCAATTGCCCTATTTATAATATTAGTCTCCCTGTTCCACTCTAATAAGCACATATACTCTCTCATGATTTTTTTGGTGACTATACTCTTTCATGATTTGATGAGCTAATAAGATGTTTGTTTATAAAATCACTATTT
>NC_029776.3:10223970-10224897 GCF_000817695.3 Arachis duranensis
TCCCAATAGAAAAAAAAAAAGGTCATCACTGAAGATAAGGAGAAGGGATGGGATGCATGTGTGAAGGGTCACGCCAGAAGCATGGAGAGAAGATATATTAATACCGAGAGCAACACACAATATGTGACTATGAATAAGTAACTGCTCAATCCGCATCATTAGCCCACTTAATTCTTATCTTATCCTTTCCTTTTATCCGCGGCCTAATTACATGAATAATACTCACATAAAATTGATTAAACTATTTTTTAAGTAAAAATAAATTTAAAATGTTAATAATAATATGTTAAGCAAATTAACTAAACATGTTAAATTCTTTGTTTTCAACTATAAATAATATTTAAAATATTAATAGTAATACGTTAAGAAATTTATCTATACATGTTAACAATTATAAACTTTGCATGATTTTTAACCATTTTTCTGTAAATAATCATTTTTAGTTTATTTTATTCTATCAATATATTGATTCCTTTTATCTCTTGCCTTTATTATTATTTATTATTAGTTTAAAATTTGAGCTACGTTGGTGTCAAATATTGATCTATTTTAAATATTTATTGATATTTATTCATAACATTAATATTTATTATTTCTAATTTTAAAAAAATTGTAATAAAAATTTATTGTACATTGTATAAAATTATTTTAATTTTTTGTTTATAAAGGCTAAAATATTTATTATTTTTCTAGCTCATATTAACAGATTTTACTTAAATATAAAAGCTATTATATTTATATTTTTAAATGAATATTATTACACTACTGTTATCGTTATATAATCCAAAAAATTAAAATTTTAACAAAAATAGTTGATATTCAAATCACACAAACAAATACTAAGTGACACTTATTTATATTATTAGACCCTTAGCGGATAGTCTGCACTACGACTGAATGATGTGCTTAATTTATTTTATTGTATTT
>NC_029776.3:10225531-10295868 GCF_000817695.3 Arachis duranensis
AAAATATTCGTACACTAAATACTTTTGATACATGATAAAAATATAGTTATTATTAATTAATAAATATTTAAAGTATTTTTAATTAATCAAACAAAAGAATTTTGTATAATTATTCTTAAAAAAATATTAATGTCAAAATAGTATTTATTATAAAAGATATACACATAGTTAGAATAACTAACAAAATTAATCACTTAATATATTTGTTTTAGATATCTATTATTAATAAATTCATAAATATATCTTAATTGTTATTGTAATATGTCATTCATCACCAAATAAATTTAGACTGAGATATGATTGATGTAAAGACTAAACTCCCCAGTTTGTCGTTTTATAAATTTATTGTTCACTCCATCATATAGTTTTTTCCATTTGTTCGATTAATGCTAGGATTTAGTCGGGAGCGATAGACAAACAATGATTTTTCCTATCTTCTTATATGTGGAATTGAATAAGTTTGTTTGATCTAAAATTTTTTAAATTTTTAGAAAACATTATTTTCTGTAGAACCTACAAATATTAAGATACTAAAAAGTTGGTTTCTAATTCAGTTGACTTTAGTATAAATGAATTAGATCTAAGACTTACATGAATCAGCTTTTTGTGAACGTGCATCTCTCGTTGATTATTTGTCACTGGCTCATATTTAGTGATTACTAAAATTACTATTTACTTTTAGTTTTCTAGAATCAATAATTGTGTTGCTTTTTTTTCCTTCTGGATTTTTATACCACTGATAGCACCTTTCTTCAAAAAGAATTTGTTCATGCTTTGCTAGTCCATCAAATTATTCTTGATAGGAATCATTTAAGGACATTAATGATAGGCAATATGTTGAGTTGGTAAGGTGGTTAGTGTTATGCGTTCTGTTTAGTCAGTTAGGGAGTTAGTGAACCAGTTAGTTAAGAATTTGTTAGAGTTAAGCTTCTAAAAACAAGTGGGGTTAGCTGCATGTTAGTTGGGTATTAAGTTTCCATAAACTTCTAGATCCACCCATTGTTACAGCTATAAAAGCAAAAGCACTGACTCACTATACGATTTTGATTTTTCAATTCACACAATGTAGTATCACATTTCAGATCCAACTTTATCAAATTTTTCTTTCTTCAACCTCTCTTATCTTCAAATCTTCTTCTTCGTATAACCACTTATACAGATTCTGATACCATTGATCTCCACTACTTTCTAGGAGTTCAAGAAGCAAAAATAAAAGGGTGAGTTATAGCCTGCACCGGTCCAATTGAGGAGATTGATGCACCTGTCACCTCTGACACAAGTATTTGTTTTGGTGGCAGGTCTTTTTGTTTTTTACAACATTGCCTATATAGTTTTGCATATAGTGTTATGACCCCTCTATTTAGACAAGTTTGCATTTAAACCCCCACTCCATGAATGGGCTGTTGACTCACCGTTTTAGCCCAGTTGGTAGAGCGAGGAGATGAAGAGCGACTGAGAAGCCCTAAATTTTTGGCAATTTTTGGTTATAGAGTATTCGCTGTGATGTCCGTGAACGCCATTTCTGCGCAGGACTGCATGGAGGAAGAATCCGCGGTGGACGAGTGTTATCGGCCGTTGTCTGCCGAAGAAAAGGGAGGCGATGGTACCGATGCCTTTGGTCCAGGCGGCGACGAATTCGGTGACGAAGTTGATGATGGGGAATTAGGGGTAAAGTCGGATGCAGAGGAGAATTTTGGGGATAGCTTCTTTGACAACTGGGAAGAGAGAGCAGTGGACGGCGTAGCAGAGTTGCGGTGTGTAAATTTCAAGGAAATAACTGCAAAGGAGAGTATGATGTGTCATTTTCTGGATCGATCGGTGGCATTCTTGTTTTATAGTTTGTATGCAAAGATGAATGGTTTCGCTGTGAGGAAGAATAAGATTCGGCGAAATGTGAGGAATGAGATTACTCAACAAGAATTTGTATGTTTCCGGCAAGGGTTTAGAGGAATGGGGTCCGTTAACTACGGCATGCGACACAAGCATGAGCCAAAGGCGGAGACCAGATGCGGTTGTGAGGCAGAGATGCGCGTCCACGTGCACTCCGAAAGTGGTAGATGGATAATATCATACTTTCAGGACTTTCACAACCACGAGATGCTGGACGATAGACTGACTTTCATGCTACCGGGCCATAGGAAAATGGATGCAGCCGCCCTGGAACAAATGAACATGATGCTTAGAGTTGGGATTAAAACCCCACAGATTTATTCATCTTTTGTGCAGACTGCCGGGGGATTCCAAAACCTTCCGTTTCTAAAGAGGGACATGTATAACCAGATAGGGAAGCAACGGAGGATCATTGGCGGGGATGCGACGGCTTGCCTTAAGTTCCTGGAGTCAACGGCGCAGGCTAATCCTGGAATGTTTGTGCGTTATTTGGCGGACAAGGATGGTCGTTTGGTGCACCTGTTTTGGTCGGATAATTGCAGTCAGCTGGATTATGATTTGTTTGGGGATGTGGTGGCATTTGATGCGACATATCGGAAGAATAAGTATATGTGTCCACTGGTTGTGTTTTCTGGAGTGAATCACCATAACCAAATGATTGTGTTTGCCGCTGTGCTAGTTGCAAATGAGAATGAGCAGACTTACACATGGTTGCTGCAACAGTTCCTGGACGCCATGGAGAGCAAAGCACCTGGGTGTGTGATAACAGATGGGCATGGAGCGATGAAAAAGGCAATCGAAGCAGTGTTTCCTGAGGCCTATCACCGTTTGTGTGCGTGGCATCTGCTGAGGAATGCCACTTCTAACCTAAGCAACCCCAGATTTACTTCTAAATTTAAGAAATGCATGTTGTTCGATTATGAAGTGTGGGAGTTTGAAGATCATTGGCATTATATGGTGGATGCGCTTGGCCTGTCTGATAATCAATGGGTTTCTGACTTTTACTCTAGGAGAAGGATGTGGGCAACTGCACATATAAGGGGCAACTTCTTTGGGGGTTTTCGTACAACGTCAAGGTGTGAAGGATTGCACTCAATGCTGGGTAAATTTGTGCAGTCTCGCCATAATTTGAGGGACTTTGTTGAGCAGTTTATGCGTTGCATATCCCAAATGAGGTCCAGGGAAGCACACTCTGATCTGTTATCCGTGGTTGGGGAACCAGTTCTACAGAGTCCATTTCATGATTTGGAGAGGTCAGCAGCAAAGAAGCTGACCAGGGCAATTTTCTTCAACTTCAGGCCCATGTTTTTCCGCGCTTGCACACCGAAGGTACGAACACACACATGGACCCAGACTTCTGATACATTCACTTTGTGTAGGTCAGCTAATGTGCGTAGGGAGTGGCAAGTGTGTCACTATAGTGACAGTAATAGTTTCAAGTGCTCTTGCTTGCGAATGGAGTCTCTTGGTATACCGTGTGATCACATTGTAGCAGTGCTGGTACATTTGGAGATGACTGACATACCAGATAGTCTTGTTCTAGATCGTTGGTCCAAGAGTGCTCGCCGTGTCGTAACGAAGCTGAATTTGCGGACATGACGGATAAAGTTCTTCATGAGATAGCGCAGCTGAAAGAGATTGAGGATTCTGGTGATGTAGTTGGTCTGAATGAAGTTGGGGAGGCTTCAACACTAGAGGGCTGTGTGAGGGATCCACAGCTGGTGCGGTGTCAAAAGAGGCAAAGAAAAGAAACGGTGAAGGGGGTGAAGAGGTGCGGTCTTTGTCGCCAGAGAGGGCATAATCAAGTATCATGCCACTTAAATCCCAACAGCAGAATGAATACACAAGAGGGTGCATCATACTTTGGCGGTGAAGGTGAAGGTGAGACTGGCACAATGGAGGACTCGTCTGAGGAGGAGGAGGTAACAGTTTGTCAACAAATTTGTTTAGTCGTACTTTTCATTTAATGTATTGACCATTCATGGATTCGTAGTTCATGGCTAACTGAATGTATCGTTGTAGCTGCTGACATGGGACGATGCAGCGGACCTTGCCCTCGACGAGGGCTATGATTCACAGGGCAGAATTTAGTTACCATTCGTGTGGTAAGTGCGCTCACAGCTCAATCCAGTGGGAATGCGGGTCTTCATATTAGGCAAAGGTTAGGTGATGCAGCAGCTATTTTTGTTTCGTAGAAGATCATGCTTGATGTTGTATGTTTGGACAAACAATGGTTAGCTATAGAAAACTCTGTTTTGGACTGTTATACTTTCAAATCGACCATATTCAGGCCGCTATATGACATTATCTTGTAACGCGCTATATTGAGATTGGAAACTGCACTAACGTATCCATGGTGCTCTGTGAATTGCAATTGAAAATTAGTGTAGGGCATCCATGGTGCCGTGTGAATTTAGATTATAAAGTAATCTAGAGCATCCATGGTGCTGTTTGAGAGTGTCGGAGGCAAGATTAACTTTAGTAACAGAAGCTAAAGAACACTGATATTTTTAAAAGTACCTAGTTAAACGTCATAAGATTCTATGATTTACAAAAAGTTAATTCTAGCAGTTGTAAGATGGTCAGAACACAAAGTTTTTGCCAAATCACAAAAGGCAATCCAAAATAAGATGGTCAGCTTGGGCATCAACCCAGTTGGATTCATTCGAAGTCAACAAATTGGACCAGCAGCTCCACGTCCGGGTTGGTCCTAGAGATCTCAAACACGGCCAGCTTCTCGTCAGTTATGTTGCACTTGCGCAAGAAATCCGCCCACCCTCCGCTGATGGTGCCACAATTGGGCCAACCCCCCATATCTGCTGTAGGAGGCCCGGACGGAAATATTCCCTGCACGTAGAGTGACCATCACATCATCGCCGATGTCATCTCCAAAGTGCGGCACATTTGGCTGGGCAAACCAAAAACGACAAGGAGATGTAGTTAAAGGCATGGGTAACATGAATGCATTGTGCATGATATTCAACCAGAATGAAACGGCAACTATTGATGATGGCATTATGAACAGTTAGCATGCAATTGGGTGCTTGTTGACTTAGGGCTGGAAGTGAGCCGAGCTGAGCCGAGCTAGACAAAGCTCAAGCTCGGCTCACAAGAATTGAGCTTGACTCACGGCTCGGCTCATTAACAATCGAGCCTATTTCTTAAGCTCAAGCTCAGCTCACGGAAAGCTCACGAGCTGGCTCAAGCTCACGAGCTGGCTCAAATAACTGGAACATAATCTATAGTTCTATATAAAAAATTATAATTTTAATATAACAAAATAAAAAACAATGCATCCATATATTTAGCAAACTTAAAACATTACATCTTATAGCTATCAGCTATCAAGTTTTGAATATTTATTTGACAACTTAAATTGGTAATGTAATCTCCACAGAGCTATCTTCAACCTTAGACTTGTTTCTTAGGCCATAAAAAACTCGAAGCCAATCTCCTCCACAAATTAAAGCTTCAACTGTAGTCGGACTTAGTGAGGATCGAAATGTATCAATTACCCTTCCACCAGCACTAAAAGTTGACTCTGAATCCACAGTTGAGATTGGAATAGTAAGAACATCAGCTGCCATTCTAGATAATATCCTATATTTTCCACGATTTACCTTCCACCATTCTAAAGCACTGAAGCTAGTTGCATCATGTTCTCTTTGAAAGTATTTTGGTTCATCCAAGTAAGTCTCTAATTCAGATTTTAAAGCTGGAACTGCTTCTTCATCCTTTACAAAATTTATAATTATTAACCACCCAATTTGTGAGGAGTTTGAACTTTGCATTGTAGAGTTGATACTACTTTCGCCACTTGCACTCAGTGAAGTTGATCCTTCTTGCTTGTTGGATAGAATGACATACTCTTGATACATTTCTGTCATAATTTGATGCACCAATGTCATATTTCTTGTAGCTTCTTGCCCATATATCTGCTGAAAGCACATTTTAAGACCTGTCAATTTGCATCTGGGATCCAAAACAGTAGCAACATCCATGAGAAGGTTACATTCACTCTAATATTTATCAAACTTCAGTTTCATTTTGGCAGCCATTTCCTTGATGAAAAAAGGTCCACTATTAACAGCTTCATCCAAAATTAATTTAATGCGAAATACCTCAGCAAGATAAAGGTTGGCAGTAGGATATTCACTTCCAGATATGATATTGGTTGCACAATTGATCACTTGTAGAACTTCAGCTATTTTTTCAACTTTATCCCATTCTTCATGGTCAGGAAGATATCTATAATTTGGCTCACGATCTTGGAATCGAGGGAAGACTTCCTTAAAGTGCAATGCTATAGATATCATTTGATAATTTGAATTCCATCGTGTAGGACAGTCAAGAATCAATTTTCTCCCAGGAAGTTGCAATTGTTGAACATTCTCGGAGAATGTACGCAACCTTGCCTCAGACTAATTGATAAACTTCACACTCTCACGTATATTTTCAATTGTTCCTGCTATTTCCCCCAATCCATCTTGAACAAGTAAGTTTAAGATGTGTGCACAACATCGCACATGAAATAACTTTCTTCCACAAAGCAATTTCTATGCCTTGAAATCATGTCCTTCAATGTCCTTAAGTATGAGTCATTATAGGATGCATTATCTACAGATATAGAATAAATCTTTGATTCAATACCCCATTCAATAAGACATTTGAAAATGGCATCTGCAATATCAACACCACGTCGAGGTGGAGGAACATGAACAAAACTAAGAACTCATTTTTGCAGTATCCAATTTGTATCAACGTAATGACCTGTGATAACCGTATACTCAATTTTCTGGTTCTGTGATTTTCACAAATCAGTAGTTAAACTGATTTTACTTACAACTTTTAAACTTGCCTTTAACTTCTTCTTTTCAGCTTCATATACTTTGAGACAATCACTTTTCAGCGTTTTTCTATCAATCTTCTCATAAGCTGTATTATTGCACTTCATCATCAATGAAAAACCAAATTCTTCAACAATGCTGAATGAATGCTCGTGCATCATTAACCAATGTGTAGTTGCTTCTCTTTGTCTTGCATGATCATACTTTCCACCAGGAGTTACTAACATAGGACCAATGACATTTGGATGCTCTGCTGTATCGCTTTGAGGGAAGTTTAATTTTTTTTTGTTTTGCCAACACCATTTTTCTGTAGCCAGGACAATTGTTCTTCAAATGCCTATTCAATTGACTTGTAGCTTTTGAGTTAGTTATAGCATATTTTCTTTTGCAATGAACACATTGATTCTTCACAACCCCATTAGACAATTTCACTTCTTTAAAATGTTGCGAGACAAAGGAGGTTTTCTTCCTTTTATTTATGTGAATAACACCCTCATCTTCGTTGTCTTCTACCTCTTCATCTTCTCCGCTTTGATTTTCTCCTTCATTGTTGTCTAATGCTTCTGCTTCAAGTTCCACTTGTATTTCTGGTGATGATATTCCATCAATAGGAAGAAGTAGTTCTTCATTTTGTATATTATTTGCGTTTTCATTTGAAGCAAACACTAACAATTGATTTTCAAGTTCAGAAATTTCCATGATACTGTCAGTAGAAAAATAAATGTGTTGAACAATCAATAAAAAAGAACTCTAAAGATTAAAAAAATCAACAAAAAGAGAAAAACAAAAATTGAAAGAACATAAAAAATATAACTTACTTGATAATTGATTCCCAGAAAAAGAAAGATCAGACTTCAAAGTAATCGAATTTTTCAAAGTAGATCGATGAACAAACCAATTTGCTATTTGAGAGAATGAAGTAAATCACCAATTTATTGCAAGTCACGAGATTTTCTTTTGGGAAAAACTCTTCCTATTCCTCTCTAGTTCTCTCTGTTCATTATCATTAACCAATGACCATTGTGATTTGTGATTTGTGAATATAAAGGTGCTACCGCCACACTATTTCATGATTTTTATCCCTTTAGGTTTCTTTGTCTTTTGGTTTCTAATTTATTAAAATTCTAAATGAGTAGACCGTATAATTAATTATATTTTCTATTCCCTAAAAATAGAAACTAGAAACTTGATAAAAATTCATTTTGGGAACTCACAATTTTTTTGTATTGACAAATGAATAAATCAAAATATATATGTAAAATTATATATTATTACTTTAATGTGTATATATAATATTAAAATATAGATTAAATATATAAAATATATCTTATATGTGTATTAATATATATATAATCGAGCTAGCTCACGAGCTAATGAGCTAAGCTTATCCAAACTCAAGTTCAGCTCATTTAATTTATGAGCTCAATTCCAAACTCAAGCTCGGCTCACCAGCTCACGAGCTCAGCTTATCGAGCTATTAACGAGTCGAGCTCGAGCTGGCTTGACTCACTTCCAGCCCTACTTGTTGTTTACATAAACATAGGAATTTAAGAACAACATACAAGGCGTTACCAACAAATTTGTCTTTAATTAATTTGAAGTCAACAACTGCTCCACCAGATAGCCAACCATTAACAATTAAGCAACATCACAAGACACAAGATGTGGACCACGTACAAGGGCACATAGGCCAACAAAATAAGGAGCAGCAAAAGAACAAAACTTAATGTGGATCGCCCAGGCCGCCATATTACTTTCGATAGAGGGAACAGTAGGGGAACAAAATAGATAATGTGGACCCCAAATACTGGCTACGTAAGAGGTGTATATATAGTGCAGAGGGAAAGGCATTACCAGGAAGTGGACGCCCAACAGCCTTTTTATGATCTGCATGATGAAGAAGGGGTGCTCGGAACGAAATGTCTGCTCCACCTCAGTTGCAGTCGCACTCCTGGGGATATTGATGCAGCCTGTTCGAGGCTGGGGCTTTTGAGGAGCGTGTGGACGGTTCCTGTGCACCTGGGGGTGTAATGTTGCCGGATTCACCACCGGACGTAGCATACGTCCTCTCCACACCAGGTGACTCAAAGATGTGAACACTGAAGTCGTCTCTGCCCTTGTGCTTGAAGAGCAGAATGTTAGTAGGTTGTAGCTTGTATTCATGATAAAACCTTTGCCATCCCCTCCCGAGAGTGACCTCTTTCCACCCCCTGGGGCTTCATGCAATCTTGTAAGTACGGTTCGACCCGTCGGCGACTGTGATGTAGATTTCGTTGCTTGCTTTGGGGAGGAGACCATTTGGTAACGGTAGATGTTATAGATAGGGGCATATGAAGAGACAGCGTAAGAGATATAACAAAATGCTTATAGTCGAGTAAGAAATAATGGAAAGAACAGATGAGGAAGCTTTAACCTACCATCGGTCGCGATGGCTCTCTTGCCACTTTGAGAACCCTAACGACATCACCTTTTGCGTATTCTGCGGCCATTTTTTCGTCCAGGCAGCAACGGAGAGGAAGGGGATATTTGAGAAGCACAAGATAGAAAACCACCAACACACTTGATAGCGTAGGAATCAAGTGGATATGAGCAGTCAATCCTATCTAATTAATTAAATAATGTAGTCAGAGTTTCACTCAAGTCTTCTTCCAGAAGGCAAAAGGTTTCGTGCGTGATGGGTCAGATTCGAATGTATTGTTTTTTGTGGTTTTGTTAAGCTAGACTTTCAATTTAAAAAAAAAAATTGTTGCTGGCCCAGGCTCTATTAAAAGGCCTGCACCTTTCGGTTCGCACAAAAAAACTTATCCACCCATATATTATGGCCATGTAGGGGGATCTGAGTAAGAAGCGGGTATTGGGCTAACGTTTTTTATGTTGCCCCGGCCCAGCAAAGCGTAAATCATGCCGAACCTAGCCCAACAACGATAATTAATTTCACAAAATCATCAGTTATAAGTTCACCCATCGAAAAAAAAAACAGCTATTTTAAAACAATTCCCCATTAACAACTTTGGGTTCATGTGATAAGTTCTAAAATTATAAGTCATGAAGAATAAAATAACAACGAAACAAGAGTTTTCAGCCTAAGATGGGAATCAAGACAAATTTAAGAAAACATATGAAATAGTGAAGAGTTTCGCCGCGTATTGGTTGCTTGCGTCAATTCCGGGACACTGAACCAAACTTCCCAATCCACCCTCCTTGTTCGTTAAAGGGCGAGAGCAGTAGGCCAAGGGCAGTCTGCATCCTTATGAATTTGTCATTCAGATGTGAAATAAGGAATTGGTTCATAAATTTGAGAGACCGGCAATGGAGCTGAGATAATTGGAATAAACAAGTAAATATATTTAACCTATTGCAGGATCTTTCTCTGGAATCCCTCTCCCATGGCCATCCAGTTTAAAACACATGCGGCAGAAACATGACTGCACAGGAAGAATTTGTATTAGGCATGAGCATGAAGACTCTTTGGTTAATGTGAAGTGCATGTATCTTTCGAAACTCACCAGGGTTGGCATGAAGCAAGGCCATCTAGCTCTTCTATGTCGAAACACATGACTCCCCTGGCCCTCTTGCGGAAATAGGCAGGGTATGCATGGGTGGATATCATCCTGGATAGTTCATCTCCCTGCCTTGCAAAGTAAATGTCATTTCCAAGTATATATAGACAACCATGATTATAAGCAATGTGCATGGACAAAAATTACCAAGTTCCGTATGATGATCTTCCTCGTGGTGCTCTCCTCATCCCCAATGCATGCATCAAAGTGATACAGCTTCATGTCATTAAACGCCACCACCATCAGATACCAGTGGCCTGAGATGTCTTTGACTGGGATGTAAGCCTATAAAAGGGAGCAGGTAATATACACGAAATTATCTTAGGGGTTTCCTATGTTTTCAACGCAAGGAATAGTAACAGAGCAACTCACGTAGGCCAGATTGTGGGAGGGCTTCATCCAGGTGTCCTTATAAGTCCTAACCATTTCTGCCAGTAGCTTTGCCTCCAGAACATCATTCTTAAAAAAAGAAAACAAAGTGGGGAAAATGTAAGTTCTAATTACATAAGAAGTTGTTAGTGGCCACAATGTGAGTTAAGTGAAATGTACCGCGAATGAGGGGGGCAGGCACCAAACAATTGGCCCATCCGGAGTCTGACTCCCCAGAGTGAGTCTCATGGCCAGAGCATCGAAAATGATATCGTCGGGCATTTCTCCAGGGCGGAGTGTCAGGATTTCTTTTCTCCTGACGACGACGTCCCCCAACTTTACTAGCTCCTCCCTGCACAAAATTTGCGATTAACAGGGGCACATAACCAATTCCAGGGTGAAGGCAAAACAACAATTAAAGGGCTTACATTGGGTCTGCCTGAAGGTCAAAAGCATATGTGGCGACCTTAATTTGGAACTCGCTCAGTGTTGTGTCTGGTGGTTTCACAGTGTTTAGCTGGCTTCCGAATAGCTTCAGCGAGTTTGCTGGCAGGACCTTTTGCGCCAGAGCAGGTAGTCCAATGGCGCGATTTGGGGCCAGTCCCTTCCCATTCTGGATCCCCCCTGCCACGCTGGACTTAGAGCTGTTCCCAATGGTGCCCTTTCACGGGAAGAAGGGATGTGATATCCCAACGCTTTTCCTCTGAATCTTGGTGGGGCGACCAATCAACGGGGAAGGTGGCGGGTCTTGCACGACTGAGTTGTCGGAGATATTGCCACCCCGGATGGAAGGAGGATAGTCCTGTTGAGATGGGAAATGGAGGCCACTACCTGAGATAAGGGGGGTAACTGCAGTACGTCTTGAATGCGACGCTGGTTCTGTTTGAGAGGAGGAGCCCTCCCCTACAACGTGCGTCAGTTAAGTGTTATTGTTTGGGCCAGGACGCCAAGGAAGTGGGCCACAAATGTTGCAGCAAAAAAAAATTGCTTGTATGTTGTGGTCAAACTCCCATAGACATAATAAAAGGGAAGTTCTATGGTGAAATTGATTTTGATGGTTAAGGGTGGCATAAGTTTAACCAACAAATAAAATATTGACATATGATAAGAAAGTTAAATCTAAAATCAAAATTATTTTCTGTTTCTCTTATAATTTTTTATGATTATTTTGACCAAAATAATTTCTTATAATTATTTTCATAATTATAAAAAAATAATATGTAAAAATGACCAAACTAATAACAAGAGGGAGAATATTATTTTGGTGTTAGTTTTTTGAAATGACAAACAAATGAATTATAAAAAATTATTTTTTAGAAATAAAAATAATTAAAAATAACTTTTGGTGTTAATTTTAGAAATTATTAAAAATGATAATAATAAAAACAATTAAAAAATAAAAATATTTATAAAAGATCATTTTAGTAAAAATAATTATAAAAAATTTGTTTAAAAATAAAAATAACAAGAAAATAATAATTAAAAATATAATTATAAAATTATTTTGGTGTTATTTTTTTTTAATTATAAAAGTAATTATAACAAATTCTTTTGATATAAATAATTATAAAAAATTATACGAGAGAGAATCATTTTGATTTTAGATTTCATTTTCTTGCCATATATCAATATTTTACTTCTTTGTCAAACTTATACCATTTTTAGTCACCAAAATCAATGCCATCATAGAACTTTCCATAATAAAACCATAGATCATGAACTAAAATTAGGGATATTGGGCATGCATTTCATGAATAAAATCTTAAAATCCCTTTGACGTAGATGAAAATAGCGTTTAAGACATAAAAATAAATAAATAAATTAAACCTTTATCAAACAAGGCAACACCAATGAGAAATCACACAGTAATGAAATATTTGCAAACAAAACTGTTAACTAACAAGTTATACCTTCTGAAACAAAGTAAGGAAAAAACATACTATACCTAATAACACAAAGACAATGTGTTTAATGGATATGCAACTGAGTAACATACAAACCTTCGAACCCCAGGTTCCACTAACACTTGTTTGGCTTTGGAACTCTGCTGCTCCCTTGGGGGGAATGTTGCCAGTGAGAACTGCTGTGTCGTGGTCATCCGCAATATTTATGGGAAACATGGTCTCGTAGTCTTTGGGATTTCCATAGATGGAGGTGTACGTTTTGCCGAAGGGATGCGCCCTGTCGCCAAAAAGAGCATCTGCGTCAGTTGCTTGTTTATCGACTTGCAATCTTTTGTAAATGGCACATACTCGCGGCTCAGTCCCTGTCAACTTGGCAACGTTCTACTGAAGGATGTTCACCATGGAACACAGTAGGCTCACCGTGTCGTCGCACTGTTGTTGACACCCCTCGCATGCATCAACCTTCGATGACATGCACTGCACGGTGGTCACAAGATCCTTCACGGTGCTCGCTAGGTCACCATTGTACGAGGTATCCAAAAAAAATGCCGTTAGCACATATAAACCATTTACATGTACCCTTCCGTAGTACATATCCAACAGGCATGGCCTCAACTCTGTACTTACAATTTGTGGTGGCTGGGTCAACATCTCTCCTTCGGGAATATCCGGCATATCATCTGTCACGTCGAAGTGGCCAACGGCAGGTGGTGACTCCACAACGGCCATGTTCTCGAACGTTTTTTTTTTCAGAGAAAGCGTAGGTTAGTGGGGTGATATATGGACGCTCAACGCCTGTTATGTTACAAGCCTTTTAAACCAGAGGAAACGATTGTTTCTCTAGGTCGCGCCATCTACGACTCGAACGGGGTTCCATTCCCGTATACGTTCTGTGTGAGTATCGTATAAAGTTTTCAGCGAGGAGTTACCCATAAGGTGAAAGACTCCCAGACCCGCTCACTGGTCGTTGTCAATGCACTGGACGAGGATGGGCTCAGAAGATGGGCTCAGAGCAGGATGCAAGGTCAATCACACTTTCATTAAATGTCCAAATTATCGTTTCTAAGGCAAAGAAAACGCCAACCCTAATTAAATGTTCTATCGCAATGGTTATGTATGCATTAAGCTATTTACAAGGCTTAAACCAAGACTTGCATCTGCTACACATATATGCATGTTAGAGCGCATTAACGTTTGCATGAATCTTAGTTTCACATATTACCATGTTCCACATATTGGCATGTACGCTTAATACGCTTAATAGTTTGTTTTAAATTTGAAAAAGGGCGTTATTATACTTTTCTAGTGAATGGCAATCAGGGATGGACCCAGTTTCGAGGAGGAGGGAGAACTTGCCCCCACTAAGTTAAAAAGGTAATAATATTATTATATAAATTAATATATTTGTTTTAATGTAATTATATTTTTGGGGTCACAAAAATTTATAAAATTTTAGTTTGAGATTCATGTTAAAATATTTTTTTTATTAAATTTAATATGTAATAATATTTATTTTGCTAAATTTAATTTAACATTATAATTGAAAATAAGTAAATAAATTAACTCAATAAAAAATTAATGAACAATAATAATATAAATTTAAGAATCAAACTAAATATCAATTCTCTAAATATAAATAAAATTATTAGTATCTTATTCTGTCTTAAAAAATTAATAATTTTTAATTTTATCTGTTAAATAAACTTGTTTGTAATAACTATTTTAGATTAAAAATATTTTAATTCATAAATATTACAACAAATAAATTTTCTAATAGAATGAGATGTCATTAATATTTGAAAATTATAACGAGTAGTAGCACAATTATTAAAAGCATAGAAGTTGATTTTTATATGTTAAAATATGTATATTTTTTTAGATAATTATTTACGTGATGAAATATAAGATGTAATTTTTTTAATTACAACATATAATTAAATAGATGTATAAAATTTTTAACTTAATGGTATATTAAAATTAATATAAAATATTTTAAGAACTAAACTATTTACTAACTCTTTTTAATTTTTGTATCTCTATTATTTATTTAGTATAATTGATAATATTCCAAAAAATTTATCTTAGGATATATTCTGGTTACTTCTTATGAGTGTGTGTTTAAATAGGCGACAAAAAGGTAGTTTCAACCACCCCAAAATAACAACAAACTGACTACTGCTGCGTTATAAACCTCGGCGGGAGCGAAGAAGGACTCTCTGCAGGCTTCATTTTGTCCCATCCTTAACTTTTCCCCAGTTATCACTGCACATACTGTCATAAAGACAACCCCAACATAGGACAAATATGGTAGAGTCAACTATCACTGCAGAGCATTAATTGCAACAACCCACACCTGATTACACTCTTCGTTGAATTACAACTATCTTAGACAACGTTATAATAAACTAAGATAATCCAGTTTGAAAGTTAAGGCATTACACAACGCTTAACTAATACGAAAAGCGACAAAGTAAATGATTCTGGGGGGCATGTTGCAGTCCCGCAGAACCTTATTCTGTCCACAAGCTACTGATTGCATTGGTTCACCATGTGCTTCCCCGATCCGTTCTGAACTCCGTCCTAAGAGGAAGCTGATTTCACGGCGTCCGTCACCGCTGCCACTGATCTGCCCACATCCTAACCAAGCCACCGATTGCATTAAAGGGTCCACCCACAAGGGACATAGCCGTTCTTCCGCGGAGTGTAGAATCGTCAAGCTGCAAAAGACAAACATTAAGGCAATGTAAATTACTGCCCATCGACATGTTCTACTGATGTTCATATGCATGTACTTACAACGCCACTAATTTCATAGGGGTTAAAGGAACCTTCATGGTATAGCCATTGTATCACCCATGCAGCAGAGTTGTCACTGCAGAATGCAAATCTCAGCCGGGTTATACGTCATAGTAACTCAATGTTAGAAGATACAGACCCAAAACTCACAAAACAACATGCACCTGGTGTTGCAATTTGGTATCCCATTTCCTAGCCGTATGGGCCATCGACTCATCTCATCTGGAGTGTATTGTCGCAGGGGTCCAAACGCAGGTGAAGTCATCATGGCGTAAAGCATTTCCAGATGCAGCATGGACCCGAAATTAGCAACCAAAAATGCATAATTTTGGTTCAAACATGAAACACTACAGAGTAAGAAGTCACGTTACCATGCGTTCCATAAGCTGCTCTCGGTCGCTGACCATATTGACGTCCAGAAAGGAGTTCAAGTGATACACGGTCTTCTCCCCAAAATCGATCACCATGTAGTACCAGTGCATGAAGATATCCTCTATGGGGATGAAGATCTGAAAGCACAGAAGAAGAAAATAAAAAACTCTAAATTAGTTCGAATGGGGTCAGCAGCCCTGCAAGTAATGTGGAATGCCAAAAAGTCCATCTGGATACAGATACATACCCTGTTCAGGAATCTCGTTGGTTTCAACCAGAAAGGCACGTATATCTCGTTCAGCTCCACAATAGACAATCACTTACTAACGTCATCCTATAATAACAAATAAATTTGGTTCACAATGCAATACAATATGCCAATGTCGTTGCATGATTGATATATCCACTCACAGCGAAGCTTGGCGGGAGACACCAAAAGTATGGATGCTTAAGGTGCTGTATAGAACAAGCGTTGCGCATGGCCACCATCTCCACCACGACACCGTCAATGGGATGGCCAGGAATGAGGGATTGGATTTGCCGTCTAGTTAGTCTGTATTGGAGCATTCTCACAAGAGTGTCCCTACAACAGATTCGATGGTTCATGTTATTGTTCAAGGATGCAGAGTTGTACAAACCACGGGGCTAAGTAATCAGGGGGTATAACATACTCCATTGAATGACCATCCGAGAAAAGGGCGTTGAACAACAGTGTCTCCGCTCGATTAAAGTCCATGGCATATGTTGCCTTAAACTTATACGTTAAAGATACGGTGTCAAATGCAACACAGGCAACAGCGCAAACATGGATGAAGTTATTAAGGAGATGAATTCTTCATACTCGTGGGTTAGCCGGCGACGAGGTGGATTTGCCACGCTTTGCAGGTGCTGATCTGTTCACTTTGCCAGAAGGAGATCAAAATAGCCTCTTTTCCTTCACAGTTGGCACAGTTGACTGTCTATTAGGACGGTCATCTTCGGTGTCATGAGATACCATCAGTCGAGTAGCATGACCACCGACTGGGACACCCATTGGTGTTACTTCTAACACTTCACCGCAAGTAACAGCACTTTCCTGGGACAAAATCTCAGCCGACTCAAGCATCCCTTGCATGAGAAATGCTGCTCCAGGCGCACCTTCGGCCCTACAAGGGATGATCTGAGGGATTAGCTATCATACACATGTAACATATGGGTGGTATGACGTATGAAACATAATCTATCCCCCCACATAGATTTCCTTACCATAGCCTCGGAGGTTGCTGCGTCCACCGGAAACATTGAGCAGGTTCGTCAGCTTCATCTGTGTTGAGTGAGGGTGGCTGAGTTTGCTAATTGGTCATGAGGGCTTGCGAACTGTATGTTTCTCACTTATCACGCTTTTAAGCGAGCCAACCCGAATTGTGTTGGCGCTAAAATTTTCACCAAACATTGAAAACTGGCACTTGCAACCTATGGCTCCTTTTAATCAACCAATTTTTTCGTTTCATGGAGCACTGCCTCATTAACGACTTCCATTTCAGATGCAGCAACTGTTACACCTGTGGTGTCTGTCTGAGTTTACTTTTTGTCGTCTTGTGTGGTGTCTCTCATAACTGATAAAATTTACATGTATATTAGACTACACGAGGACAACAACAACTGACGAAAATGATTTATAACTAAATAACTGTAGATATATCTGTTAACATTTTATTTGACAATAAATTTTTCAAATAATTCCAAGATAATTATACCATGTGTAACAATTTGTGTGTAATCTGTCGAAATATAATACATAATTTTTTATTGTTTGGATGTAACTTATTCTAAAGAGTATTATAGATTATTAATTCAACATTATCATGATGAATAATTCGATAATATGTAAAAAGACTTATTGGAAAAATTGAATATTTTTACAGTGTCGTGGAATACATCATTTTTTTAATATTAATTATAAGTCATATATAAGATTTTCGTATTTTGTAATGTCTGCCAATATTTACTTAGAAAAAGAAAAATAACATAACATGATATCAAAGTTTGTAGAATTTAAAAATCTTAATTTTGATCTTTGTTATCACCATAAACCGTGAACCAAGACCACCGAGCGTGAAACCCTAAACCGGAAACCTAGCGGATCCAAACCGGCCTACCCGAAAGATTCAGACCCGAACCCGAAACCATGGCCACGTTGACCCCGAGCCGTGGAACCCCCGACCTATACCCGGGGGTCTTAACCATGAACCCCCTACCTGTGACCCCTAATCGACATCCCCCATTGTGTACACCACACTCCGTAGACCGTGAGCCAAAACCACCGAGCGTGAAACCTTAAACCGGAAAACTAGCGGACCCGAACCGGCCTACCCGACAGATTCAGACCCGAACCTGAAACCATGGCCACGTTGACCCCGAGCCGTGGAACCCCCGACCTATACCCAGGGGCCTTAACCATGAACCCCTACCCGTGATCCCTGACAGACGTCCCACATGGCGTACACCACACTCCGTAGACCGTGAATCAAGACCACCGAGTGTGAAACCCTAAACTGGAAACCAAGCAGACCCAAACCGGCCTACCCGACAGATTCAGACCCGAACCTGAAACCGTGGCCATGTTGACCCCGAGCCGTGGAACCCCCGACCTATACCCGGGGGCCTTAACCATGAACCCCTACCCGTAATCCCTGACCGACGTCCCCAATGGCGTTCACTGCACTCCGTAGACCGTGAACCAAGACCACCGAGCGTGAAACCCTAAACCGGAAACCTAGCGGACCCGAACTGGCCTACCCGACAGATTCAGACCAAAACCAGAAACCATGGCTACGTTGACCCCGAGTCGTGGAAACCCTGACCTATACCCGGGGGCCTTAACCATGAACCCCTACCCGTGATCCCTGACCGACGTACCCCATGGCGTGCACCACACTCCGTAGACCGTGAACCAAGACCACCGAGCGTGAAACCCTAAATCGGAAACCTAGCGGACCCGAACCGGCCTACCCGACAGATTCAGACCTGAACCCAAAACCATGGCCACGTTGACCCCGAGCCGTGGAACCCCCGACCTATACCCGGGGGCTTTAACCATGAACCCATACACGTGATCCCTGACCGACGTCCCCCATGGCGTACACCACACTCCATAGACCGTGAACCAAGACCGCCGAACATGAAATCCTAAACCGGAAACCTAGCGGAAATGAACCGGCCTACCCGACAGATTCAGACCCGAACCCAAAACCATGGACACGTTGACCCTAAACCGTGGAACCCCCGACCTATACCCGGGGGCTTTAACCATGAACCCCTACCCGTGATCCCTGACCGACGTCACGAATGGCGTACACCACACTCCGTAGACCGTGAACCAAGACCACCGAGCGTGAAACCCTAAACCGGAAACATAGCGAACCCGAACGCCTACCCGACAGATTCAGACCCGAACCCGAAACTATGGCCACGTTGTCCCCGAGCTATGGAACCCCCGACCTATACCTGGGGGTCTTAACCATGAACCCCTGACCGACGTCCCCATGGCGTACACCGCACTCCGTAGACCGTGAACCAAGACCACCGAGCGTGAAACCCTAAACTGGAAACCTAGCGCACCCGAACCGGCCTACCGGACATATTCAGACCCGAACCCAAAACCATGGCCACGTTGACCCCGAGCCGTGGATCCCCCGACCTATACCCGGGGGCCTTAACCATGAACCCCTACACGTGATCCCTGACCGACGTCCTCCATGGCGTACACCGCACTCCGTAGACTGTGAACCAAGATCACCAAGCGTGAAACCCTAAACCGAAAACCTAGCGGACCCGAACCGGCCTACCCGACAGATTCAGACCCAAACCCGAAACCATGGCCAGGTTGACCCTGAGCCATGGAACCCCCGACCTATACCCGGGGGTCTTAACCATGAACCCCTACCTATGATCCCTGACCGACGTCCCCCATGGCGTACACCACACTCAGTAGACCGCGAACCAAGACCACCGAGCGTGAAACCCTAAATTAGAAACCTAGCGGACCCGAACCGGCCTACCCGACAGATTTAGAGCCGAACCCGAAACCATGGCCATGTTGACCCCGAGCCGTGGAACCCCCGACTTTTACCCGGGGGCCTTATCCATGAACCCCTACCCGTGATCCCTGACCGACGTCCCCCATAGCTACTGGTTCACTGGTTTACAGGTTCAACCGGTTCGACCGTGGTTGAATCGGAAAAACCGTTTTATAATAAAATAATAAATAAAATATAAATAAACACACTAAAACTATATGATCTTATCAATTTACAAACTCAAAATTTTTTTTAAAACACTCTTAAAATATATGTTTCCAAGTACTTTTGTCATCATCATCTTTAGCTTTACACTCATCACTCAATTAAAAAATCCACAACCCTAATCTTCTATGATTTCTTTTGGAAAAATAAAATCTCATTCAAGAAGCAAATCATAGCTGTAAGTAATTGAGAATATTTGTGAGACTCAGCACTAAGATATAGAACAAGTATACATATAGAGAAATACCAACAATCCAATTCTCAATTTGATGAATCACCCCAAACTCTGAAATCAAAAAATCTAACAACAAAAATTTCAAAAATTGCATACTCATAAATTAAAAACCAGCAGCAGCAGGGTTTAGAACAAACATTTAATCACTAACAATACAGAACCTTGTGTATTATTAGTTGATATGATGCAAGGTGCTTTTCTAGATTTTTATTCTCCCCCTCAGAAAATGACAGTTTTCCATACGAAATTGCCCCTAACAATACAGAACCTTGTGTAGAATTCTGCACAAATATTACAAATAGGATTATATATTATCAGTGGCAATATCCAAAAGGTTAACAAAGGAGAATATACCTTGAGAAGCTTATCTTTCGGTGGTGGACCTAGATAAAATCCTTCTTTTATACTATTAATAAACAAAAGTCAATATGACAAGAAAAGAAAATATACAAATGTAGGTAGTTATGAAGGAATAGAAACCCGTTCATACCCTGGAAATAAGAATGACGATTTAAAGGAGCCATTTCCAATCACTGGGCCATCAGGTTGAGAGAAAAAGGATAGCTGAATGATTTCCCGAAAACAGAGACAAGAAAAAAATAAATCTAGCAATAATTAATCATGCTTCACCCTTCAAGCAATCAGCTTCACCAATTAATCATGCTTCAAGCAATCAAAAGCAATGTTTAAAATAAACAATTAATCACTCTTGATGTGAAGAACATTTCAAACAATGTCAGGAAAATATTCTAATAACTAGCAATCAGCTTCAACAATTATTGATGCTTCAAGCAATCAACAGCAAAATTTAGAACCAACAAGTAATCACTTTTGATGTGAAGAACATTACAAGCAGTTTCTGAAAAATATTCTAATAACTAGCAATCAGCTTCAACAATTAAATGAATTAATCATGCTTCAACAATTATTATTACAATCAACAAAGTTTAATCCTAGGGTTAGAAGCTAGAAACCTGGAGAAATGCAGAGTTGGTAAAGACAGTGGCGCGACGGAAAGTGTCGAATAGAGTTTACGCCCACGGGAGGACACTGCGCGACGAAAACTGGCACTGGCGATGGTTGCGATTCTCGAAGACTAACTTCGCGACGGTCCGTGGATGCGGAACAGAGCTGGCTAACGTTGGCTCAACGGATGTTGCGATGGCGGCAGTGGCTGGACAAAAGTGGCGGTGGCTCAACGGAGAGTGAGAGTGGAGACTGATAATGTGAGAGGTGAGAGGTGAGAGTGGAGGCTCGAGAGAGGAGAGGGGTGAGGTCTGTGTGCCTCTGTGACTACCGACGTCCCCCATGGTGTACACTGCACTCCATAGACCATGAACTAAGACCACCGAACCGGCCTACCCGACAAATTCAGACCTGAACCCGAAACCATGGCCACGTTGACCCCGAGCCGTGGAAGCCCCGACCTATTCCCGGGGGCCTTAACCGTAAACCCTTACCCGTGATCCCTGACCGACGTAAACATACCAAAAATCTGAATTAATTTTTAATTGTGCAACACTAAACACGAAACCACATGAACCATGAACCATGAACCTTGTCCTCACCCTTTTGAATCCTATTGGAACTGGATAATCTTACCAGTACTGCTTATGTCATTCTACGGTCACAGCATTCAGCAAGGACTTAATTAAATTTCATAATGAATACATTAATGTCAATTATCCGTTTTCCCATCCTTCCACAACTACCTAGAAACCTATAGGCTGCCACATTTATTAAACAAAGTTGTGTGGTGTTGAATTAACTCCGTATTAAATGTTACACTTCAATATTTAAATTAGTTAGCCTTCTATTAGTATTACTTTCAACTTGACGTGGAATGACTTGAAAGTTAACATCAATTGCATGTGATGCGCTATCATACGTCAAAATAACGGGAAACTTCAAAAATAATTATGCAATGAAAAAACTGTAACATATTCAAAGCTGAATGTAACGATGATTTTCATTTTTCCGCTCTACGAACCCTTCTAAATTATACCAAGCATAAAGAAACACATTGTCAGTACAACATAAGAACGTAACACAAACTTAAAAGTCATAATCCCTAGACGGCTACACCCAAAAAGTTGCATACTAAACAATTCAGCAGAAACCCTAAAACCATCAACCATGAGCCGTAACCAAAAAACCCCAAACCCTAAACACTAAACCGGACTACACAAAACAACATGAACATAAACAAACCACAACAAAGCTAACATCCTCGACGGCCGTGCAAGGCTTCGCAAGCATTCAGGCGCTTCCTCGGCAGAGCGTTCTCATTCTCCAGTTCAGTGACACGGGAGTCCACGGACAGCCTAGAAACCCGCTGCAACTTCAGAATCTGTTCCTTGCAACGTTTAGCCGCCTGATAATTGAAGTCCAGGATCTCCTTCTCGGACTCTCCCACAACTGCCTGCAGAGATACAAAGGCGGCATCTTACCTTTCGAAGGCAGAAAAATTGACTCCATCCGGCGGTCCACTCACTAGCACCATATACCCATAATAGTGCTCGCCCTAGAGATGGTCGCAATCACGCCGCACAAACACTGGAGGATCTGTCTCAAGGGTGTTGCATGCCTTGCGCAGCATCTGCTCAAAGTCCTCCACGATGACATAATCCTCAAGATTCACCTTGGGTACAACCTCTGAATGTTCAAACACAAAAAAACAATAATAATAAGTAAACCGCAACCAAACCAGGGAATAAAATAACATTAAATCACCTACCGTCGTCGAAGGGAACGACGCAAGGGGCAGTGCTTCGGGAAGAACTACTTCCATCACCAACGCTGGGAGTCGACATTGTTCCAACCCAAGAAACAGCGTTTCAGTAACAACAAGATGTAGTAGCCGTCAATGTTATTCACAAAATGCTTTGCGAACTAATCTCGAACATAAAACTTATTTATATATGACATGCCTCATCAACTTCTCCAATCCAATTATGTATACACTGTTTAATTAATTCGACAGTCACACCGCTTCCCCAGGGCTTTAAATTCGATAATAAATGCGTTAAGCTCACGTATCCATTTTTCCTACCTTCCACCATAAGTTAAAGGCCTTTTTATCTCACATTAAACGCTTCACAATCTCTCTTTTCTTACTGATATACGAAACAATTTTTAAGAACAAAAAACTCAACAACATGATAACACTAAAGGCCTTAACTACGCAGGTTACAATTATTATTCATATAGTAAACGAAAAAAGGAAAAATATTTGGCCCAACATTTATTATATTTTTTTCCCAAGACGTGGAATAATATCTATAACTAATTCGAGTTTTTTCCTTTATTACATTTGACCTTTACTCTAACGTTTAATGTTACGCATACATTACTGGGAACCTATCTGCTACACTCCAGTTCAGGATTCCAACGGGATTCGTGGAATTATAAATATAGAGGCACATACCTTTGCCACACTCCATATCCTAAACTCTAAACACATATCCCCCATCCCCATCGAAATAGGAACCAACAGGAACAAACTGAAAATGACAATCGACCATTTCTCAAATATCGCCTACCTTCCGAGCGACATTTGGGTTGCATTAACCATTAAAGTTGCGTCAAACTCCATTCGCGACCTGTGCAGCCTCAGAATGACCTGTAAGGCTGCACGCGATGCGGCAAACGCCGATATTGTTCACCGCATTGTTTATATCCCACCACCGTATGCCACGCAATGGTGGTGGAGCATCAAAACGGAGGCAAGGAGATTCTTTAATCGCTACATGGCCACAGGCCATCCAGAGCTTCTGTTCCGGGTGGCGCTTCAGGAACTCTTCATGAGATGTAACAAAGACGTTGGCATCCGCATGTTGAATAGTGCAACAAGTACAGGCCATGAAGTAGCCAAATACGCACTCTCCATGACGTTGCTGCTTCGCATGGACGACGACAAGGCAAAATGAAACGGGCTCAACTGTATCGCGAGCTTGCTGTGGCTGGTTTACTCGCCGATTATAACGCAAGGTGCTTTTCGATTTTATCATTGTCGTGGCTGGGTGAGGTCCAGATGCCCCAAATAGAAGAACAACAAACGGTGTGTGCCTCGCCTAGGTGCTCCACCAGGGGTCACATGGGTCTTCTCTATGACTATCACAGACGGGCAGCAGACCGAAACTCCATCCATGCTTTCGGAGGGGCCGCTCATATCCCCTGCATCTACTGTCGTGCGGACTACGAGTTGCTAGTCTTCCTCAACCTCCCATGAGTTGGATTTTCCATGTCTATTTATTGTTTTGGTGTTTACAATTCTCCTTTCATGTGCTGAGTTATAAAATTCCATATAATTTTAGGATTGAAAAAAATATTAGTGAAATTTAGAATCCAGTTCATTTTGCATTGTTTTAAGTTAGCATTTGATGTTTACTGATAAAATCAATTCACAACTATATTTTTTCAAAAATTACAAACATATTAATTACAAATTCTAAAATATATTTACATTTTATTTCAAACAAATTATATTTTATTTCCACAAATAACAGATCAGATAAAGACCAGATACAGATAAATATTGCAAAAGATTACTTTTTTATCTTACTGGTCTCTAAAATTATGTTTGTATTTCAATCTAATTTCGAAAATTTCGATTTACTCAATTTAGTCTCCTAACTTAATAGTTATGGCTCACGTTGGTTCCTGATATTATTTTTGTCACAGTCTCACTAAATCATTAACGACATGCTGAGATGGACTAACGACTACTACATTATACGTTCTAGCGACTATTTGACGTGACAATTGAATTTTTTTTACCTTAATTTTTTTTCAACTAAACACATGAAACCCTAATATGAGAATAAATTAAATCAAAATTCAACATAATTTTTATCAATGTTTTCAAATTCAAAATTTTTATATCAAAATTAACTAGGATTTTTCTTTAAATTAAAAATTTAATGAAATAGGGACTTTAATTATCTTAACCAATGTCCTAATTAATTACTTTTATGTCTTAAACAAACTGTATATGAGAAGAAAAAAATTAATTTGTCTACTTTAATAAATAGTTATTTAACTAAAATGAAATAAACTATTTTTTTTAGAAATTTTGTAACAGTTAATTAATATTATATATCTTTTGTTACACTACATTTAGTTATAAGCTTCTTTATATATATATATATAATGTGATATATTTTTTTATAAAAATAATTTAAAAAAATCTAATACTTAATCTATTATCTTTTTAGTTTTAGTCCAAATTATATATTTTTATTGTTTTTGGAAAGAAAATCTTTTAAGGAATTTAATAATATGTGACGAGGAACACTGAATAAATTATACAAAAACTAATTAAAACACAACATAAAAACATCTTTAGCAAAAGATGAAATAGGCGTCTTTATCTGAGTGGTCACCCAAAATTAAACCTATAGGTTTTATTTTTATCATCTAAAGCAAAAAAATTCTCTAACTATATTCACTAAGTTAGATTTATTCATGTTTTCAGATAGCAAAAGTATAGGTAACCAACAACATTTTTGTTTAATATTTGAACAATGTGAATTAATAGGGTTAAAAGAGTAATTTGATCTTAATACTCATATATACACTGACACTCTAACATTATTAACTTCAAAGATTACATATATTTATTTCTGGTACTTGCAGAAGGACATATGTCAGCCCCGCATTCGATCACTTTTCAACCGTTAGAAATCGATCACTTTCCAACCGTTACAAATGTTACAGTTACACAAACTCAATTTCGTCTTCGTTGGGTTTAAAAATCACCAAATCCAACCTCCCATCTGAAACAAACTCAAGACACCTCTCCCTTGGAATCTCGACATGGGCCGTGCCAACAAGAGATACTATGTTGTTTTCCGTGGGAGGGTCCCTGGTATCTATAGTTCCTGGCCGGCCTGACATAGCCAAGTTAACGAATTCAGGGGCAACCTCCATAAGTCTTATGAAACCTTTGACGAAGCTCGTATGGCGTTCGAACAATTCCTATCTGCCAGACGATTACACAGTCAGCTCACCAACAATTGTCCTCTACTGCATCAAATTCATCCAACAACCATTCACCAGAACCCATCGCCGATTCTTGACCAACTACTTCCATTCGAGGAAGTCATACATAGTCATCTTCCAAAACAACAAGGAGACAACCACCCAATTGTCCGTCAAAACAACCGGTTCAACCAAATTCAGCGGCAACAAATTCCCTACCAGTGGATCCTATTTGTCTTCGTTGTCATCTTGGTCCTATACGTAGCTCTGGTTAGGAAGTAGGCTCCTCTTAACCTTAAACCACCACCTACCACCATCTGTTACCTGCATTGTAGCAGGCTTATTTTTTCACTGTCTTCGTTTGTTTACTTTTTAACATATATTCTATTGTATTAATTACCCATTAATGTAATACTCAATACACGCATTAAGTCAGCGAAGTATAATTATTAAAACGTGATTTTAGTACTTAAACCCATTAATCCATTTTTTCTCATCCTGTGTTCCCGACACCTGAAAACAAACAGAACATGCATTCCAAAAGCGACCCCACGACAACTTTTCCTCTATACACTGTGTCACCACAGGTTCAGCCTTACAGTCCAACACAGTCCACAGAACAAGACAAAATCAAATCAAGGGTAATATTTTTCTCCTGGAGATTTATCTTTCCCAACATTTAAAACAACCACTGCACAATAATGACAATAAAAATTTTGGCTCAAACCAACGCTATTCATTGTATAATTAAGTTACGACTTTAATCAGAACAGGATCATCATAAATTAACACAATTTTTCCTACATTATCTACTAAACCTTCCCATTCAACAACAAACTACAACATATTACATACTACTTTGCGCTTTAATCACCAAACTAGGACACACATGATTAACTGAACAATTACAACATATCCAAATACTGACGACACATTCAGCACACACACATCAAAACCTCTCTCCTTTGACATGGCGTCTTACAAGGGAATCGTAACTGGCCTTCAGCTTCTCGTAAGATTCTTCCAGTTGACCTACCCTGGCCCGAAGCGCGTTATTTGAGTCGCCAAGAAGCTTCGCCTTTCTATAGTTATAATCCCGAATCTCTTTTCCAGTAACATCAAGCAACACGCATAGCATCTCATAAGCAGCATCTTTTCTTGCAGCTTTCTCAACCATCGAGAAACGACCAGTGACAAATAGCTCTATCTCAAATGGATGCCCAGGAATAACAGCCATGAAGCCAAAGAACGGGCCTTGCTCTCCGACAAATCGTTCCACCTTAAAGAAACAGGGGCAAGGGATCTCTGCCTCTAGGCAAACTTTCAGCAACCACTCCTCCATGCTGCTCACAACTGCGAAATCCGCGTTAAGCTCCTCGGTCGGAATTACAGGAAGCCCTTTTGCACAGCCAGGGAACAACAAAAAATGAATAAATAAATAATTTTAATAACACGACATAAAATGACCAGAATATACAACACTAACAAAACTCCAAATCGAATAAAATCAGTAAATCACATTCCATCACTGCAGAGCAGAGCTTCATAAATAAAGTAACTATTCAAAAGTGAACGCAGTTTCACAAGACTTACATGAAACAATTGGCCGGCAAGGATAGCCTCCGCCGGAGATAGCCAACCTCTTTTCACCACATCCATCTGGCGTCAATCCACCTGTTTCACCAGTACGATCTTTCTCAGCACAAATCGAGGACATCCTCGATTTGAAGCACGAGCATGCGTGTTTAAAGCTGTTGAATCCGTGAAACTCAGTGAATGTATAATCCACAACTTGCTGGTTCGCCTCCTCCCAACTGGTGTATACACCCGGCTTGTGCCCCTTCGTAATGGCAATAAACAAGAATCGTTTCATATTCTCCTCCATCTCTTCTACATTCTCCTATCCTTCATACTGAAGTTGCCCTTATATATAAACGTTTATTCTCCATTCGAAATTAGGTGCTTCGTTGTTACCCTTGTTTTTTTTCCTCATACTCAACATGATTATTAACTAACGTTTTGTCAAATTTATAAAGTTCAATTCCTGCTTCGATTTTTTTTTTTGCCGATTCCCTTGAAGTTTGTTTTATTTTCGGAATCCAAAAATGGAAGCCCACAAACTTTAACACAATATAGGCCCTAACTGGACCAAACAATTTCACCAGCCAAACAAAAAATGGGTTTCAGTCTCACCCTTTAATTTTCGGCAATTTACAAACCAGCCCCCAATGGGGGTCAAATTGAAACTCCACCCATTAACCCCTCTCTCCCTTCACTGGTGAACATTCCACCCGACACATGCCACATCAGCGTCCTTCATCTTTGCGTGGCACTCTCTCAAGCTGGACACCTACATGGTGCATCAATCTCCTCAATTGGACAGGTGCATGCTATAACTCACCAAAACAAAAGTTGGAGGCCTGATTCTTTCACAACAAAAGTACATTGAGGAAGTATTGAAGAAAGCTAATATGGATGGGTGCACAAGCTGTCACACACTCCTACCATCCACTGTAAACTTCTCAGCTTTTGGGGGCTCGAGCTTTGGTGATCCTCAGCTCTACAAGTCTATAATTAGAAGCCTACAATTCTTGACAGTAACTAGACCAGAAATCTCCTACAGTGTCAACAAATTGTCGCAATTTGTTCAGGCTCCCTTGGATACTCATTGGAGGATGGTGAAGAGGATATTCCGGTATCTCAGTAGGACAAGAAATTATAGCTTACAGTTGAATAAAAATAGTTCGATGCAAGTGACTGCTTATTACAATTCAGATTGGGCTAGAGATCCTGATGATCGAAAGTCCACGAGTGGATACTGTGTGTTTCTAGGTTCTAACTTGGTCTCTTGGGCTTCAAGAAAGCAGACAGCAGTGGCACAGTCAGAAGTTGAATATTGAAGCATGGCTGATCTAGTGGCAGAATTGCTATGGATTAAGAACTTAATGGTTGAGCTCCAGTTTTCCCCAAAAGAAACACCACTGATGTACTGTGATAACTTGAGTGCAGTATTGCTAGCTGTCAATCCAATACTTTACCCTAAGTCAAAACACTTTGAGATAGATTTACATTTTGTGAGGGATCATGTGAACAACAAAATTGTCAGAGTAAGTCATATTCTAGGAGCAGTTCAAGTGGCAGATATTTTAACAAAAGCAATACCCTCAGAGAGCTTCCTACACTTCAGAACCAAACTTGGCATCACTAAGTTGGACTTTGACAAAGAGGCTGAGCAACAAGAGGACAGTGACAACAACAAATGATAATGAGGAATATTGAATTACTGCTTGCTGTAAAGCTGTCATTAGCTATCATTTTTTTAAAGAAAAATAGAAAAAGAAAGTGGAGATGATGATAGGAGTGTTGAGTTAGTAAGGTGGTTAGTGTTATGCGTTTTATTTAGTTAGTTAGGGAGTTAGTGAACAAGTTAGCTGCATATTAGTTGGGTATTAAGTTTTCATAGGCTTCTAGATCCACACATTGCTACAGCTATAAAAGCAAAAGCACTAACTCACTGTACGATTTGATTTTCCAATTCACACAATGCAGTATCACATTTCAAATCCAATTTTACCAAATCTCTTTTTCTTCAACCTCTCTTCTCTTCAAATCTTCTTCTTCGTATGACCACTTATACAGGTTCTGATACCTTTCACAATACAAACCAAATAAAAACTTATCACTCGTATACATGACAAAACCTAAGATTTCAACAACTTTTAATTTCAACTAATAATAAAAACGTAAGCTAAAGATAAAATTCTTAACAGAGGACAAATACAAATACTTATATCTAAGGACACATTTCCCCACATATCTTAATACAAATATATGTTATCAAATTATTTCCATGCTTTTTTTATAAGTTCAACTTACTAACAACAAAAGAGACAGTGAACAAGATAAGTTCCACAAAGTACATCTAATAACAAATTGATACAGAAAGATAATATAAACTAAAAAAAAGACAATTACATCAGTTTTTCTAAACAAACTATATACAATAACCACCCGAACACTACATTAAGACCCTGCACAGCCTCAAAACAATTCAAAAAAAAATTAAAAGCATAAATGTGATACGTAAATTCTAAAATCCACTGGTGTGAAGACGAAATATTTAACTCTTTAGGATTTTCTATCCGACGGTGATCACGGCGAACAACAGGCTGTTGTGGCAGCAGAGGAGCTCCCTCCTCCTCCGCGTTCTCTGCTTCGCGTCTCCCTCTCTACTTTTTTTCTTCCAGTTTTTTCCTCCCCCCTCTTTCCAATGAATTTCTTCTTTGGCGGTGCATCCAGTAGCTTCAATATTCTATGCAATGGCTTCTATTTTTTCCTCCATCAGAGAGTATTGAAAATGGAAATCTTATCAGGAAAATTCAAGAGTTTTTGCTTTTGATTCAAGATCTTACCAATGAAAATGATGGTGCTGCTCTACTGAGTTAGAGAGAGTTTGAGTGAATGGTTTGAATTCAAAAAATTAAGTTTAAAAATTTTCTTTTATTTATAAATGCCTGGCAACTCCAAAATTTGAAAAAAAAATTTTAAGAATCGGCGCCAGTTTTTCCAAAATTGGTACAACGAAGTGTTGGAAAGAAAATTGAAATTGATGAGTTTGGAAGATTCTAATTTAATTTGATGATGAACAAATATTATTAAAACAATTAATTACAAAATTATTAATTTGATCTTAATTCATACTTGCTTAATTAATAATTTTGTGCGTGTAGATTTGTTATTGGGCCGAATAGAAAAGAAAATCCGAAGCCCAATATGAAATCAAAATTCAGCCTCATATGAAATGAATGTTGGCTGAATTGTTGTGTTGGGCCAGATTTAACGTTTGTGGTTACAAGCCCAATTATAATCTTTGCTAAGTGATCCAATGCTTGGTCCGAATCTTGTTGAGAAAGAAAGCAAATTGTTTTGCTTCATTGCTTCCAACGGATCCCACCTCTCATCAAGTGATGGATTTCAAAATTCAATTAATTTGAATTTAACTTACATTGGGAACCATGAGAGAGAAAGTGTGATTGACATGATTGATTGCTTTAATGCTACACGCTACTCAGCATAGAGGGAAGTAAAAGTAACTTACTTTAATTAATTTGTTCTATTTCATTTAATTGCTTTTCTTTCAAACTCTATCTTTTCTCTCAACTCTCTTTTTTTTCGGTCATTACATAGCAAACCATGGAAGCTACAGCTAGCCACCGAAGAGAAGAAGAAGTACGCTACAAGATCATCACAATGATTTCAAGAAAAAAACATAAAGTATGCTGTGGCTAAGATTCTCATTCACTTGTGGTAAGATTTTGTGAAGAGATCTTGGCTTCTCCATACCAAAAATGGTAGAGAAGATCTCAGCCAGCAAGGAGAAGATCTTTGGAGGGATGGCTTGTCTCTAATCTTGCTCAACCACCACAGGAGGTAGCTACAGTGGCTACGTGATGAAAGAGGCAGAGATAGGAGCAGATGAAGCTATCATCATCATGAAGTATCAAGGGCCAGGAGTTCATCTTGGAGAGCAAGAAAAGATGAAGGGCTCGGATTGATGAAGATTGGTGACCAAGGAAGGACTAGAGGTAATTGCATGTTGGTTTTTGCATGGGTTATGTCTTCTCTCTCTTTGGCCGAACCGGTTCTATTTTGAAGAAGAAGAAGAAGATTAGCTTGGTTTGTTTGGTTTCAACCTTGAAGGTTTCCCCTTCTCTATATAAGGGTGAACAGTCAGGGTTTGATTCAAGGAGTGAGAGTGCAAGGCACAGGATTCTCAGAGCTACCTAAGCTAACAGAATTTTCATCTCCTTCAATGTATTCTGTTTTGTATTTTTCTATTTAATTTTGTCATGTCTTGAGTCTCATGGAAAAAGGCAAACAGTGAGGTTTGTAAGAAAAATTCATAGAGCAGAAAAAGGCAGAGGGTGCAAAATTAAAAGAAAAAGCCATAGATGTCCTTAGAATTCCTTTGTACATCTGTGTTGTGTATCATAATTCTGTGAGAATCCCCTTGTAAGTTGGGTTCGCACTTTACAGTTGAAAGCTTGGTAGTGACCAAGTTAAGTTCAGGATTAGGTTTAGAATTATGGACTTGTCCCAGATAAGAAGGGTAGTTCCTAGGGAGAATTGGTGTATGTAATCAAAGATGATTATAGTGAAATTCCATCATTGTTGTGATGGAGATTGGATGTAGGCTGCACTGCACTTAGCAGCTGAACCAGGATATATCTAGGTGTAATTCTCTTTCTCTTCAACTCCATTTTCTATTTCTACTGCACAGGAGATAAAACCGCAAAATATCTCGTGCCAAGTGATGAGACAAAAAGAAAAGTCTCGTGGCTAGGGACGAGACAAAAATCAAATAAATATCCAGAAGTTATTTCAAAGACCAGCAAGTGTTCTGAAGTGAAAAAGGGGCTAAGATTCAACCCCCCTTCTCTTAGCCACTGAAACCATCAGAAATGATGCTGCATTTTTTAGATGTTTGCATATTCAGTTATTATACATAGGTTAATATCTTTTTTACAATCTTCATTGTCTTTTCTTGGAGCCACATGTCAATTGTTGGAGCTTAACACTTGTTATAAATTTAGCTGCTCCACTCGTCAAGAATCTAATCATTTACTACTCTCCTATTATATATAGAGAGATTCTCAATTTATTAAAATATATATTGTTGAGCTAAATAAACAATACAAATATGATTTTTATTTGGGTTGATAACCGAAGTATAATTTTGATGTGTTACTTAGTATTTCAAGTCTAAATTATTAGTGTGTAGCCCAAAAATAATAAATCCAATAATCTGAATCTCAGCGCATTGGACCAAACTTTGAGTCCAACCCATTGTTTTCATGATGTAGTGCTTCAGGTAAAGTTCAGAAAGAAGAAAAGAGCTCACTTTTTTAACAAACATCAAAGAAAAAAGGTTGCGTTACCTTTTATTAGTCACAAAATCAGAAGAAAGAAAAGCTAATTTTGAAAGTCAATGTCTAATCAAAACACGATTAAAAGTTAAAGGTAATTTATTTTCATTTACATGCAAGTCAGTTATTTGTTGTTTTCTCCTTCCCTCTACACAACTATTTTGAGTAAATTGAAGAAAGTGGTGGTCACTTTTCTCTGCTGTGATTCAATGGCCAAAATCTATGTCTTTTGATTGCTAGTCCAGAATTTGGAAAACTACTACCAAGTAAGGACATGTTTTTTTGGAAACTTGGCCTCACATAGTTTGTAAGTTTTATTTTGTAAACTTTGTCTAACGTAGCTTGTGTGTTACCTTATGGAAACTTTGCCTCACATGGTTTGTGAGCTACATATTCCAAATCTTGGATTTGTGAAATGACAATATATAATCCTTGTGTAAATGTGCATTGTTACTATGTTTACAGTTTCTTTCAACCATGATTCTGTCAATCAATTACACACAAATCATGAAATGTAGAAAATATTCATAACTGACTAAACAATGTCTATTAATCTAGAACCATAGTTTATTACAATTTCATAGTCTTTTCTTTCACTACATCCCGAAATTGTACCCATTACAAAACACTAAATTTACAAGTTCAAAGGCATATTAACATTATACAGCTGTAACTAGACTACATCCATTCCCTATTACAATGCCCAGCAAAATCAACCCAAACACTTTCCATCTGCTAAGAGCACCACTGTTCTTCTCATCGTTTTTGACCTCATCCATCTTCTTCTCTATTTCTGCAATTCTTTCTTCCATCTTTTTCGTTGGGTTTGCTACTCCATCTTGTAGCACTTCATCAATACAAAAAGAAGTAACATATTCATCTAGCCAGGCAAAGTATTTGCAATGTCCTGTGTTGTTCTATATCAAACATGCCTACTGTTAAACTCCAACAAGTTACCAAAAAAACGCAGCAACCCAAATAAAAACGATTTCAAAAAATTTACCTTAAAATAAGAACAACCAAAGAAAAGTCTCCTCAATTTTTTTGAAGTTCCAGATTCGAACAAAATGGCGTATGATCTGCAATTGCACACTGGAGGAATAAATTTCTTCTTCATCCTTCTCGATATGATGCTCCTTCCAGAATGCTTCCATCGGCACTCATTCCACTGCCCCAACTCTCCTCACACCCACTGCATCTTTTCTCGCGACTGAATGAAGCACCAGAATTCGCAGTACTCATGCCCACTATTGCCAGCCCTCTCAAATAGCCAGAAGATGCAAACCCTAAACCCTTTCAATCATTCAAGAAGGCGGGAATATGAACCCAACGCAATGATGCCGTTTCAATTGCAGGGAGAGGGTTTTTAGTCTCTGCAACAACTTCTAGTTACACGTGGCACCTGTGTTTGACAACTCAGCATCCACCTAACACGTCATCTAAGCAACCTGTTAGTAACCGGTTACAGGGGTCGATACGTTCACTAATGTTGATGGTTGAGGACCTGGTTGAAGTTTTTGGATGATAAAAGTGCGATATGTCCCAATTTAAAATGTTCAGGGGCTGAAAAGGGTATTTACCTTTAAATTTAAAAGAAAATTATAGATTTAACCCCTCTTCTTTAGACCAACAAAAACTTTCATATATGTATCTAACTTAAATCAAATCTGATTAAGTAATAAGCTGGTTGAATTTGATGAGGCTTTTACAAGTTAATATTAAACTTGAGTTTATTGTGAGTGAGTATTATATATTATATAACAACAAATGCCCTCCATAAATTTGAAAGGTAATTCATTCAGTATAAGATTGCATGCAAAACATACAAATAGCCAAATACGTGCATGAAGACATATATGCAAACAAAGGATCTCAATCTAAATATTTAAAAAGGTGAATACTTAGTTATGAACAATTGTTTTTATGTAAAATTATTAATTAAAAATTATTAGATAATTTATTATATTTAATTAAATTATTATAAAAATTATATAGGTTGATAAGTTAAGATTATTGATCATATTACAAAAAAGATAATCAAAATTTGTAGCTAGAATTTATCACCATTATGCCATCATACATTGGCATATATGCTTATTAAGTAGTAAAATAATTTGTTAATTTGTTGTGTTAACCAGAACTTTGTAAAGATATTAATTAGAATTGTTAGGAATTATGATTTAGTGATTAATAAATTAATTAACATATTTAAGAGTATATAAATAGACATCATATATAATAATATTATTCAAATGAAGTTTATAAGTTAATATGGGTTTATAGTGAAAGCCGTCTTCACTTCTGATCTTTAAGAGAGTTAGTAGAAAATAGAGATATGTATTATTTGTGGAGTGTTATATATTTCTCTTCCTAGTGTATCATTATATTATTATTAGAAAAAATTTTATATTGTATTTATATGGGTGAGCCATCTTGAATCAATTAATTGAATATATTATACTTTTTAGTTAAGTTAAAAAAATATTTAATTTGCATATATACTACAAATTAATAATTTATGAATAAAATATATATTAAAATATAAAAAAATATATATTAAAAATGTGTGAAGTAATACATATAAAATTTATCAATTAAATTGATAGCTGATTTGAGTACATACTTATTTCTTTATATAATGATAAAATTATTTTTGAATCTACGTTCCACGATAAATTTAAGTATTGGTCTTTTTTTTTAATTTTTAAACTCTTATTTTTACGATTGTATTAGAATAGATTAACTGTTTATAAATATCCTACACACTACTAGAAAATTTATTTTCAGTGGTTACTTTATTTTATTTTTAGTGACAATAAAAATAACCGCTAATATATAGACGAACAATTAAACTATCATCTTATGCCTTGTCATTAAAAAGTTTAGCGATAATTATATAATTAACAATATAAACCTTTTGATAGTTCCAAAAAATAAATAATTATTATTGTAACATGTAGTAATAACACCAGTTTAAGTATAGCCAGTTTACTTTATATTATATGTTTTGCATATGAAGATTGAATAATAACACCAACATGCGTATTGGAAACAAGTTGATTGGACACCGTATGCCGACCCACAACTGGAGGGTCTAGTTCTATGTGCGTTTGCTGAGTCTGACCACACGGCGGCAGTTGTCTGTCCGGTGCTTTGCTTTGCCATTGTTGAGTGGCATCAGGTGGACCAGGTGGTGCGGCAGTTTGGTGGCCTGCAGCACATCCCGACCAGGCCATTGGACATCGACAGCATGCACAGATGGATAGTAGATTTGGACGGGTCGAGTGGTTCCCACACTTGCTTGGGAAATGGCATGAGTTATGGGATCAGCGAGCCGACCATCGTCTACACGTCCATCATTATATAGACATGCGTCTTTCATTGCCGTATATGACTTGGTACCTACAGTGGGCACACACGAAGTTGTTTGGTCAAGGTGACCAGCACCTAGTGCTGGCGGGGTATTGCCAGAGGACTTGCATATATAGCATCCACCAGGTTGTGGAGTCATATGCTGATGCAGATACGATAGAAAGAACGACCATGCCTCCTTTGTTTCACCCTCGACAACGGCAAACGCAATAGGCAAAATGTTTGAGTTGCCATCATGAGTAAAGTGTGTGTCATCAATAAGTGTGTATATTTACCATATTTACCATATAAGTGTGTGTCATCAATGAAAATTGGTGGCTTGCAATGCTTGAAAACCTCAGTACATGATGGAAACGTCCAAAACACCCGATGAAATATGACGGAGTCGGCAGAACCAAGCCAAGGCTGAGTGACAATGCAAGTTGCACCCAAGTACCTACAAACAAATTCTCAATAAACATTACGTATACCGTTCTTGTCTTAATAACGTATAACCACAGGGAAGTAATTCTTACCAGGCAAGTATATTTGCATACGAACAACCAACGAGAAAGCTCGTTGTATGACTCCTTCCAATCCCCATATATGCTAGTAATGACTCTTTGTTTTGCAAGTCAAATTTTTCTGTAGGACGCCTTGTAACCGAAATGATTCTCTACACCTCCTTGCAGAACCCTGATGCTTATTGTTGGATCTGCTTTTACCATTGTGAAAATGTGTTGTGAAATCACCTTCGAATCGAATTGACGATGGTTTTACCCCCATTGAAGTTTGCATGCATTTGTGAGGACCAGTGTATCTCCTCACCTCCCACTTTTCTACCTTACGGCGATATGATATGTGTATGCTCCAGTTACAACCGGATCCGAACTGGATACACTGTACATTATAACTCCACTGGTCACTACATACTATTTTGTACTCCACAACCCTCTTGATGCTATACGTCTTAACAGCCAACATTACTTCTTCCTTGTTCCGAAAATATTGTCCAACCTCGAACTCATTCCTTGGATCCTCTTCAGAGCCTCCCTGTGTAAAGGACCAATCAGACGTCATTGCATCGAGGTTCAACCTAGAGAAGTGTTCCAGGCAGTCATACGGTTGCGAAATAGCGGATTATGTTAGAGTAATTTGTATGTCACCATAATAGTTCATCTCTTCTTCCTCGTCACCATCATCAGGAATTTTGGCTGATTCTTTTTTAGCATCGTCGGGGTTAACTTCATACTGATTCATCATCGAATCCCTAACAGCAGAACCCTCATGACTTTCAACGCCATCATCCAACTCAGCATTGTCGACTTCAACATTATACCCTTCTTGACTACCTTCAGGAGCCATATTCAGATCCACCATCGTCCGTCTGATATTTCATCTAACAGGCCCACTCAACGGATTATCGTCGACAGTATCCGCAGACGATTCTCGGCCACTCAAATCGACGAGGAACACAGATAACTCCAACAGATGAACATTTGTCCAGCGATTGTGCCAAGACCGTATAAGACGTACGTCCTCATCGTCACACAGATGATACTTGATTCAAAAGGCCATAAAGTTTTTCTCACAAGCATGTTCAAGCAAATATATCATCAACAAATACAACATAGCTGTGAAATACCTTTTATAAATTAAACTACCACCTATTTCGGTTGGATATCTGTAGTAGATTTTCTTCACCTTCTTTGTCTCTTGCATCCCACGGAAAATAATATCAGATTCTTCAACAACTCTAAACTATTGATTTCCGCTATTAGATGGATAAATATCGGTTGGTTCGATCTAAAAACGATAGAACCTTCTTCATCATACACCATTTCTCCATCGTAATGAATGGATAATAATGGATTTCTTGCCATTGTAAAAATAAAAAAAAAAAGAAATCTACAACAACCAAAATGATTGTGGAAAACAAAGTCCGGTGCTCAGCTTCATTCTCTAACTCGCATTTATGGTGGGAAGTTTGCCTAGAGTTCGCCAGGATGTGTGGCTCGCCGGGGAGTGCGACGAACTCTATAATTTATAAAAAACGTATATTCCGGTAAATAAAGTTTAAAACTGAATTTGGTGAAAATAATCATTTTTCATAAATTATGAAAAAAATTCCTTATTTTTATAATTGTATTAGAATAGATTAATTGTTTATAAACATCCTACACACTACTAGAAAAATTATTTTTAGTGATCATTTATTTTATTTTTAGTGACAATAAAAATAATTACTAATATATATACAGATAATTAGAATGTCGTCTTATCCCTTGTCATTAAAAAGTTTAACGATAATAATATAATTAACCGTATAAACTTTTTGATAGTTGCAACAAATAAATAATTATTATTATAACATGTAGTAATAACAGAAAAATAATTATCATAAAATATAAATTAAATATATAAGTCAAACACATTAATTGATATTCATTCTTCCAGATGCACTATAAGCACAAATTGTAACTCGAATGCGTATAGTCGTATACCACGATATTTACAAGCCTTATCTGACACACTAATTGATATTCTCGTATTCACATGTCTATACATACATGATACATGTAATTTACATTATAATTAGTCTTCTAATCAATGTCGAGTAAGCAGACATAATGATGAGGTTGTTATGTGCAAGAACAGTTATATGAAATTTTCAAAGAAAAAATATAGGGAACCAACAATATTTTTAAATAAGATGTGAATAATGTGAATTAATAGGATTAAAAAATAAATTTAATTAGTAGCATTAAATTAAGATATAGTGTATTTTTATTTAATTAGTGGTTGTTCATCTTATTTAAGATAGTCATTATTTACCTAGCATTTCCTATTATCAAATTGATGAATGACTGTGATTAGATCCAATTTGTCTCTCAAAATAAGGACACCTCGTCAGGATTGTCTTATTTATGAAAGAAAATACTGCCTTCCGGTTCCACACTAAGAAATAAGAATACCCACTAAGTATTGATTTGATCCATCTTAATATTAATTTGTAAAACATATGTAAATTTTTTTTATCAACTTTTCGAAAAATGAACGAGTGTCTTGTTAATTATCCAATTCTCTTGTTTCAAAGTCTAATTAGTGTAGAAGAAATAACATGCATGTTTCATTCTTAAGATAGGAAAATAATCTTACAATAATTAAATGAAAATAAATTAACCCCCTCCTTCTCTCTCTCTCTCTTTATTTCCAAGTTCAAATTTATTCCATTATTAATTAGAGAGAGAGATAGCAAAGTTTCCATTCTAGCAACTTTAATTCACGAGCATTGTTCATTCATTTCAGTACTCGGATTTAGGTTTCTTGAATGGAACTACCACGGCCCTTTATGATTATCATTACTAGTAGTTCCGGCGGCATTGCCCTGATTAGGCAATAATAACTCATCAATTAAGAAATCATCATCGTCATCATCATCAGTTCCAACAGTGAGGTCACCAAAATTGTCAAGATCACCAAAATCCACTGAATCAGCGAAATCTCTAAACCCAAATAATTCTTCATTAGCTTCAGCCGGTGGAACCACCAACACGTTCTCATTACCAACAGGAAACAGAACCGACCCGTTACTCTTATCTTCAAAGAACAATCCTCCAAAAAAATCATCATCCGGTTCATCATTAGGAACAACAACATCTTCTAAATTCTTCTGTTGTTGCTCTGCATTAAATAACAATTCATCTTGCACACTGCTATCAACTTCACCAGAAATAATCAGTGGCTGCACCGCCACTGCTGATGGAGGCGCCGGTGGTGGCTGCGACGAAATTGACACTTCAGAGCGGCGGGTTCTTATTATGTTGTTTCTAACCGCCTTCAACTTGTCGTCAACATAGGTGACAAAACGGTCCAACTCATCATCGCTAAAATCAGTTATAGGCCTATGTTCGTTATAGATTTTATGCAGGAAGATGGCCATCTCTTTCTGATCGTTAAGTTTCTTGAGCTTCTCAAGTTGCTTCTCCATCCAAATCACCTTCTGTTGCCTGTACTCCTGATGAGTTACCATTCTGCTCGACCGCTCTGGCTCCGGAATCTCCTCAAACCTCTCCACGATCTCTTTAGCCTCCTCCACTGACGGCCATACTGTAGGACTCTTGTCCCCTGAACATGTTAGTTTATGTCAGAGATATAATTAGTCATCTGTCAATATTATTATTTGTTGTGGGTACTTAATGAACAATAATTTATATTTATATTTACAAGAATTTTGTATATAAAAAATAAATAATTTGTACTTATATTTATTAAAATGTATCCATATAAATTAGTAAAATTATTCATTAAAACTAATTTAGTATTTATACTGATTAAATAATGACAAACATATTAAAAATTGCTAACCCTCAAAATTTTCTTTTTTTTTTATGAACTTAACTTTTTAAAGGGTGAAGTTGATATAATTTGTTACGATTTAAATCTATATTCAAATGCAAATTGAAATTGTACCTGGACCAAAGATGGCAATACAAGCCTGAATGTCACAAAGGATGGCGAGCTGCTCCAATTTCTTCAACAATCCAGCACGTCTCTTTTTGAATGTAGCTTTCCTTGAATTCATATCATCTATAAGTTGTAGTTTCACCCTCCTCTTCATTTTTGGGAGTTCATCATCATTGTTGTTGTTGGCTGCCATCTCATACTGTCTTGCTAGTTCTGCAAATGACACCCTCCTTTCCTGGGGAGCGGAAAACAGGTTAAGACCGTTGTTATCCATCAAACAATGCTGCAAAAACTAACACAAATGGTGTGTGTATGTATGTATGTTTTTTTATGGTGGTGTTCTCCCCACACTGATCTATTTATAGAGATATGAAATTCTCATTTTCTCTTTTTTTTTCATTGGCATTAACAACAGTGTTGACACAGCATTTTCTCTGATAATATTTTAGAATCTAAAAAATAAATGTTTTATTCAAAAAATTTTGGGTATCATATTTAAATTTGAGATATGTTATACATATTTTGTAGATTGGTACATTTTTTTTTGACTTCTAGAAGATGTTTTAATATTAGAGAGAGAAAATTTTAATGCTAAAGAAAAAAACTATCTTATATTTTTTTTAGGATTTAGTTAATTTATATTTAAAGTGTATAATAATATATTTTTTTAAATATAAAAATTTTATTTTTCAATAATTTTTATTTTTTTATGTTTTTAAAATGCCCCTTTAAAACTCATGACAGTAAGATTTTTTAATGATTATACAAGAGGTGTGGTATATGTATTTTTTCTCTTCCAATTTAAAAGTTATTAGATGGTGCATAATCAAATATTTAAAGTTACATGAAATTGGTTAAAGTACTAACCGTCTTTGAGTGAATGCAAATTGATTTTTTTTTAATTTTTTTTATAGTGTAGTTGTTAGTTGTTGGTTGACTTCTAATTGTATAAGAGTCTCGTTATTAAAAAGATAATGACTTATTTGTACGATGTGTATAATGAGTTATATGAGTTACAAAATGAACATCATTTATAATATTTAGAATAATCATCTGCGTACTAGGGATAATAAATATCTCATGTCATAAAACCACTCATCCCAAAAACTTAAACTGATTTTGGAATTCTTGACCTTTTAGATCTAGAACTCTAATTCCATGTCATAATACCACTCATCCCAATAACATTAATAATTAATTTTTAATACTCCTTAAACCTCCATTGTACGCATTGTACAGATATTCTATTGGCTCCCCATACTTTTCTATTGTATAATTAACATTTTCGGAAGTGATTATACATTTGCTGTCCAACAAAAAAAACGACCTCATTTAATGAGTTTAGCATCATACAAAACGTAAAATTTATGAAATTAATTATAGAAAAGCATTGAATGCAAAAATAAAGTGTTTTTCATTAGAAATAATTACATATTAAATAATGAAGAGTATTAGAAAATTATCAAATTTTGTTATTTGTAGTCATTAATTAGTTATTATTGGTGATTTTGATGGTGTGAGATTTCATCCAAAAATATTAAATTACTCACTTTGCTTTTGTTGATTAAGTGCCAGCCAAATTTTAATAAAACTGCTGGCTCCGTAAACTTTTCCTTAAAGAATTTTAAAAAAATTGACCAATTTTTTATATATATATAACATGATTATAATTTTAAATATAATTTGATATAATTAACTTTGTTTGACCATTTAATATGATTAAATTTTGCTTTTTTTCCTTATAAATAGAAAGTATTTTTATGGTTGATAGATATATAATCATTCAATTCATATTTTTTTTATCGATTTAAATTTAAAAAAAAGTAATTTTATGATAAATTATTAATATTTTTATAACCTAAAAATTTAAAATTTGATTCTTATTATTTGCAAAAAAAAATTTGGACAAGTGGTTTCATAATCGTAATTAACTTAATAAATCTTTAATTGTAAGTCTTGTTAGGAGGATAATTAGTTAATTTTTGTTAACAATTAATAAATTTTATTAGAAACAGAAAAAAGCTTCGTTTCTCTCTCAACCATTAATAATTATATTAATTTAGTACTATTCTTAACAAAAAAGAAAGAGAAAAAATTTCAGAAGGATTAAATATTCATTTTGAAATTTGTATTTAATCTAGTAAAATTTAAAAGATGCATATTTTAATTCCTACTTTTAGTTTGTTCTATTAGGCTGCATTTGTTTTTAGGGACATGACACTAAGACGGAGATATAGTGACACAAAATCGTGTTTGATAAAAGAGACATGGACAGAGATATTGTATCCAGAAATAGTATATTTTGTATCCATCATGACAGAAAGAATATAAAGACACTAACAAGGGATACAACTTATTTTTTTCATTATTCTTGTTAATTTTTTATAATTATATTTTTTTATTATTATATTTTTCTTTTCAAAATTTTTAAATTAAAAAAATGAGAATAAATTGAATTTTTATAATTTGTTCTAGTTTATCACCAAATAGAATACAAGAATATAAAATTTTGTATTTCTGTCCTTTGTTACTTGTTCTCAGTGTTTTGTCTTATCTTTTTCTTAGAAACAAACGCAGGCTTACTTACTAATGTGATAAATTAAATGCTAATAATGTATGACGTGTAACACTTAATTAAATAAACTAATAACAAAGATTAAAATAAATATTTTTAAAATTTACTGGATACCAAAACTTTTAGAGAAAAAAATTTATAACAACTAAAATTTAAAAAAAATGTGTCAAAATATATCACTAAACACTAGTTAATTTTAGGAGTTTGGATTGAATTTTCAAAAGGAGTATTTATTTTTTCCCTCTTGTTTAAGAGGACTTTTTTTTATTAGAAAACATAATTTTGTATTTGAATAGAAAATACAATATTGTATTTGATAGATATTAATTAATTAATATATTTTTTATTTTTACTTTTTAAAAGAGTAAGATATTTCTCACATAAAATAAAAGAGATTTTTTTCTTTCATTACAAGATTAATATTTATTTATTTGAGAGAATATTTTGTTTAAAATTTTTAAAAACCTCCACAATATATTTTATTTATGACAATTTAAAAAATCTTCACTAATTAAATTTTGGAACAAAACTTAATTTTTTCAATTTTTCAAAATGTGAGACGGGGTTAGATGAGAGAAAACTTTAAGTTTTCTACTGTCATTTTCGTTGTCATTCTCGCTGTCATTTCTGTTGCTGGCATTGTCAACACTGTCGTGTCCGTTGTGGTAGAGAGTTTTTGGATCGAGCCACCTCTTATATTAACGCATTTTTAGATCTGTTCTTCTATACTGTTGTTGCTGTCACAGTAGAATTTTCGCCGCCGTTGTTGCTGTCGCCGTTTCCGTCACCACTGCCATTGTTGTTGCTGCCGTCGTTTCTACCGCCGTTGTCGTGGTAGAACGCTTCTGAATCGAGCCACCTCCTCTGTTAACACGTTTTCAGATTTGTTTGCTTCCAAACTTCTTCGACACAACTTTCTCTCTCTTCATATTTCTCTTTTGAGTTGCCGCTGATACTTTTTCTTTGCTATTAATTTGTTGATATCTCTTCTCTATTAATAAATGTTATTTTATTTTAAAAAATTTTATTTGTCTCTTTACATTTTTTTGTATTTTTATTATTTTGAATTTGATTATTTGTTATGATCATGATTCTCTATTTCTCTTTCTAATTATGAATTATAATTACTTAATTAATTAATTATTCTCTTGTCTTATTAATTGACATTTTGATTGTTCTTAAATATATAAATTAATTTTCTATTTTTTAGAGTATATTGGTCTTTACGAATTACAATATATACTATATACTATACTGCTACTCTTTGATTTCGATTCTTAATATGTTAATTTCTATATTTTCATTTATAATATATAATATATAGAACACTATTTGTATAATCAGAGTATACTCTTCTTATATAAGCTCTGATTTATTGTGTGTTTTTTCGTTTATTCTATGCAGTACTAATTTTGAATGGGAAAGTATGAGGAGTCAATGAAATATTTATACAATGTGTACAATGGAGGTTTATGGAGTATTAGAGATATAATTATTAGTGTTATATTTTTCTATCAGTTGAAGTTTTTGGGATGGGTGGTATCATGACATGGTATTAAAGCGCTAGATTTAAAAGGTCAAGAGTTCGATCCTTGGTGAACCCAAAAAATTAAATTAATTTTTTGAGAAGATGTTTATTATCCCTTGTACTCGAATGGTTATTCTAAATAATCCATTTTGAATTATTACTTCAAGAACATTATATTTGAACAGATTGTGGTTCTGTGTCTGTCATGGTATACGGTGATCATGACAAATCAGCCCTGATCACTTATCCGGATTTAGCGCTAAATTATCCAATTCTCTTGTTTCAAAGTCTAATTGGTATTGAAGAAATAACATGCATGTTTTATTCTTAAAGACAGGAAAATAATCTTACAATAATTAAAAGAAAATATATTAATTAGAGATAGAGATATAGCAAAGTTTCCATTCCAGCAGCTTTAATTCATGAGAATTGTTCATTCATTTCAGTACTCGGATTTAAGTTTCTTGAATGGAACTACCACAGCCCTTTATGATTATCATTACTAGTATTTCCGGCGGCATTGCCCTGATTAGGCAATAATAACTCATAGAAATCATCATCAGTTCCAACAGTGAGGTCACCAAAATTGTCAAGATCACCAAAATCCACTAAATCATCGAAATCTCCAAACCCAACTAATTCTTCATTATTAGCTTCAGCCGGTGGAACCACCAACACGTTCTCATCACCAGCAGGAAACAGAACCGACCTGCAACTCTCATCTTCAAAGAACAATCCTCCAAAAAAATCATCATCTGGTTCATCATTAGGAACAACATCTTCTAAATTCTTCTGTAATTACTCTGCATTAAATAACAGTTCATCTTGCACACTGTTGTCAACTTCACAAGAAATAATCAGTGGCTGCACTGCCACTGCTGATGGCGGTGCCGGGGTGGCTGCGACGAAATTGACACTTCAGAGCGGCGGGTTTTTATTATGCTGTTTCTAATTAACAGCCTTCAACTTGTCGTCAACATAGGTGAGAAAACGGTCCAACTCATCATCCCTAAAATCAGTTACATGCCAATGTTCTAGGGGTGTGAATGGGTCGAGTAACACCCAATCCTAAACCCAATCCTAAACCCGACGAAATCTATATACTTTCTGGCCACGATTATTCTGGATAAAAACCGGGTAAAAACTGTTATATTACCTTGATAATTTTTTATAAGCTAACATGTGAAAATATTCAAAATTGTAAGACTCTAACTATTATTTGACATGGTAAAATTCACTTAGAAAAATATAGTAAGAACCAACTCTTCTCTAAAATTAAAGCATAACCATAATCAATACTAATATTGTCTAATAACACCAAATATTTAAATCAATACAAATAAAACAATATTATGCATTAGTCTAAAGTCTTATGCATTTTAAACATAAAACATTAATTTATAGTCTTATAATAACTAATAACACAAAATATTAAAGTTTACAATACTTACATTTCACATCAGAATAATCATCATCTATCACTATAATACAAAATATTAATTGTGTATGATGACCGAGTCACCGAATTGAGTTCGGGTGATCCGAGCCATAGTTCAGACTCGACCCGAAATAATGACAAGTCTATTTTTTAAACCCTTACTCAACTTTAGATCCGATAAAATCACACTAAATTAGCTCCTAGAATATTCGAGATTGTACCAATCTTCAAACTGGACCGAACTATGCACAGACCTACTATGTTCGTTATAGATTTAATGCATGAAGATGGCCATCTCTTTCTAATCGTGAAGTTTCTTGAGCTTCTCAAGTTGCTTCTCCATCCAAATCACCTTCTGTTGCCTGTACTCTTAATGAGTTACCATTTTGCTCAACCGCTCCGGCTCTGGAATCTCCTCGAACTTCTCCACAATCACTTTAGCCTCCTCCACCGACGGTCACACCATAGGACTCTTGTCCCCTGAACATGTTAGTTTATCTAACACATAATCATTTATGTGTCAATATTGTTATTTGTTTTAGGCCTTTGGTGAACAATAATTTACATTTATATTTATAAAAATTTTGTACATAAAAATAAATAATTTATATTTATATTTATTAAAATTTATACATATAAATTAATAAAATTTATTTGTTAAAGATAATTTAATATTTATATTGGTTAAATAATGACAAAAATATTAAAGAAAGTTTTTTGGTGTGGATTCAATATATTATTCATATGTGTGGATTTTAGGTGGAAGAGTTCACAATAAAATACGTGTGTGTGAGTTTAAGGTGTAAATGAAAAAGTAATCCGTTTTTTTTTTTGTATAACTTTTTTTTTAGATTTCTATAGGTGAGGTCTTTTTATTGGGTTGGTTTAAGAGGCTTGAATGGATGCATTTTTTTTTCATATATATTAAGATATATTTGCCTAAAAAACCTATGAGTAATGCTAGGGGCCAGCAACTTTTGTGATTGATAGCCATCAAATAGTCATCAATGATGATTTAATGGTGTGAGATTGGTGTGAGATTTCATCCAACGACTCACCTTTTTCTGCTGGTTACATGCTGGCCAAAATTCAACAAAACTGCTGGCCCCTAGACTTTCCCAAAACCTATACCCAACTCAGAAAAGAAATGTTTTTAAAAAACAAAAAGAAGTTTAAAAAGATTTTATTCTGTGACAAAAAATAGAAATTAATGTTGATAAAAAGAAGTGAAAAAGGTCTCTCACACATATGGATAATATATTGAATCCACACCATAACTTTTTAAATATTAAAGATCGCTGACCCTAAAAAATTTCTTTCTTTCTTATGGGCTTAACTTTTTGAAGAATGGGGTTGAAATGATTTGTTACAATTTAAATCTAGGTTCAAATTGAAATTGAAATTGTACCTACAAAAGATGGCAATACAAGCCTGAATGTCACAAAGGATGGCGATCTGCTCCAACTTTTTCAACAACCCGGCACATCTCTTCTTAAATGTAGCTTTCGTTGAACTTATATCATCTATCAGTTGTAGTTTTACCCTCTTCTTTATTTTCAAAATTTCATCATCATTGTTGTTGTTGGCTTGGATCACTGCCATCTCATACTGCCTTGCTAGTTCTGCAAATGACACCCTCCTTTCTCAAAGAGTGGAAAACAGGTTAAGAAAGTTGTTATCCATCATGCAATGCTGCAAAAACTAACACAAACAGTGTGTGTATGTATTTATGTTTTTCATGGTAGTGTTCTTCCCATATTGATCTATTTATAGATGTAATAAATTATAATTTTCTCTTTCTTTCTTATTGGTATTAACAGTGTAAACCCCAATAATTAATAAATAATTAACTAATAAATTAATTATTAATTAAAAAAATTAGAAAATTAAATTTTATAGTTTAATGAAGTAGAAATAATTAAAATATGAGTTTTGACACTGATTTTAAAGATATTGGCCCAAAATCGGACTAACGGACCAAACCGGTTGAACTAGATTCGAACCGGACCCAAGACACATATATAAGGACCAATCTTTAGTCATCTTCATTTCGTTCATCATTCTTTAACCGAATGAGAGAGATTACCGTAAATCCCTAACCCTCACCATGTTAACTTCTGTCGCCCGTAACTTTCAATCCAGAATTTTGATTGACGAGCCGTCAGCGACTACGTATTTGTCTCAGAATTCTCTTCAATTCTATCGGAACAAAGTGGTAAGAAATTGGTGTTTCTCTTCTAGTTCTACCTCTTCCCAATTTCGTGATTTTAGGGGGTTTGAGTATTGAGAAATTAAATGATTTTGATGGTTTAGGTAAACTCTAGCAGCGGATAATCACTGAGTTTTGTCCAATAGATCTGTGGGTAAGGTAAAAAACTGTTAAACTCTTGTAAATCATTGAATTAGTGAACTCTATGATTATTATAGTGATATTGTGTAAAATACATTATGTTCTAGTTGATTTAAAGTTCAATTGGGCAGTTTGGAACGAAATCCCAGTAGTTAGGTTTGAAGAATTGACGTTTGGAGACTTGGAGCTTGTGAAAGGAGAGGTTTTTAAGTTGTTCCGAACTTAGAGAGAAATCGACTAAGATATGGTTTTAGTTTTTCGTAGTTAATGTTTAATGTCACGTGAAAACTTAGACTAGAAGACCTTAAGATAGGAATAACTGAATAAATTCTTGATGGATTGGGTATATGGTATGTGATGTGTGATTCAATTTTGTAAATGGTTTAATATTGGAGTTGGTTGGTTTTGAAAAAAGATTTAATATTAGAATTGATTTGATTTTGAAATAATTTGATATTAGGAATGATTTGAATAATTGAGAGGTGTTTGATTTGGGGGTTGGAACTCTTAAGGGGTGGCAAAAGTCCAAGTTTTAGAGGAGATGCTGTTGAAATTTTTATGAAAATATGAGACTTCATTTGAAGTTGTTATTTAGAAAGATTTATATTTTTAAGGATTTTATAATTTGATTTTGAGTTATTAAGAAAAGAATTACATTTTGAGTTTGAATTAATTAGAAAGAATTAATTATGTTTGAGTTGGGATTTTTGGTAGACAGAATGAGAGGTATGAAGATTATGATTAAATTTGAATAAATATAATAAATGAGACATAGTTGAGGATGATTGATGACAAGTATGTCTGTGTTTTCTCTCTTATTGTAAGGGTTACAGGGCACCTAATACCTCTAATGGTGGCAGGGCACATAATCCCTCTAATGGTGACAGGGCACGTATTCCCTCTAATGGTATTGATGCGCAACAGAGAGACAGTGTCTGGGTTAGCTACCGGACATGTCGGGTTTGACTTTATAACCGACAAATGAGACTCATCAGCCATAGGACAAACATACATCATAGGCATATGCGTGTTTTGTTTGAGTATGCATTAATTGGGCTTGCTTATGTGATTATTATGCTTATCTACTATATTTGCTACTTGATGTATCTATATTCTACTTGTGTTTGCTTTATCTGTATTATTTTTCTGTGCATCAGAGTTTTGGACGATTGGAGGAAGGCGGAAGTTAGGGCTTAAGTTAGAAAGGAATTAGAAATAAGAACCTTAGATAACCTACCCTGTTTATGGTTTTCCATTTATAAACTTTAAGTTTTAAACTTGAGTATCGGAGTTCTAGGATCGCCTCTGACTTTTCCGGGACCTTATATATTATCTATGTGGGCACCTTTACCATACTGAGAACCTCCGGTTCTCATTCCATATATATTTTGTTGTTTTTCAGATGCAGGTCGAGAGGCACATCATTGAACGTCTGGAGACCCTCCTTACAAGCGAATAACTATCTTTTGGACTGTCATATTTTGTTTTAGGCTATGTATATATGTTTATAAAATCTCCACATGTATATTTTGTATTTTGTCCCTCCTAGAGGTTGACTTGGAGATACATGTGTTTATTTTGTAGTTTGAGTTTTATTTTGGGTTGTATATATATAAATATATAATTATATACTCTGGCCGGCCTTAACTTCGCAAGTCGAGTCTGGAGCTTGATATCTGTGTTTTGGAACTCTGATATGTACATTACGTTTTCCAGCTCTCATTGATCTTGTCCATTCTGCTTACGCTTATACGCACGAGTGTGATACGATTTTTTGTTTTCGCTTTTGATTAGCTTATTCTTCTAGGCTCCTTATTATAAAATTATTTTCAACTATATTTATTTAAGTCTTTTCTTTTAGAAGTCATAATACCTCGTCATCTCTGCTTTACGACTTAAGCGTAAGGCTCTGTGTGGTAGGGTGTTACAAACAGCATAGTTGACAGAGCATTCTCCCTGATAATATTGTAAAATCTGAAAAATAAATGTTTTGTTCAGAAAATATACATATTTTGTGGGTTGGTATATTTTTCTTTTTGATTTTTAGAAGATGTTTTAATATTAGAGAAAAATTTAATAGTAAAAAAACCGTCCTGTATTTTTTTTAAGAATTGGGTTAATTTGTATTTAAAGTGTATAATAATATATTTTCTTATGTTTTTAAAATGTGCCTTTAAAACTCATGATAGTAAGATTTTTTTTTATGATTATACAAGAGGAGTGATATATGTATTTTTTTTCTCTTTAAATTTAAAAGTGATTAGATGTTGCATAATTCAAATATTTAAAGTTACATGAAATTGGTTAAGGTACTAAATAGAAAGGCTAACTATGCATTCAGAAATTAACTGCCTTTGGATGAATGCAAATTGAACTTTTTCCAAAATCTTTTGTATCTTCTAGTTGTTAGTTGTTGGTTGACTTTTGATTATATAATTAGCAGTTTTGGGAGTGATTATTATATTCGCTGTCCAACAAAAAAAGACCTCATTTAATGAGTCTAGCATAGTATAAAACGTGAAATTTATAAAATTAATTATAGAAAAAATTATAGAAAAGCATTGAATGCAAAAATAAAGTGTTTTTCATTAGAAATAATTACATATAAAACAATTTTAAAAAAATTAATGCACATACAAAATATCAGTCTATAAATTAATTATTATATTTATGTATAAATATATATATAAGGGTAAAAAACCATAATAAGCCAACTGGCTCAAAAAATTACGTAAATACGCCAAAGCAAAAATCGTTTCAGCAATAAGCCAGATCGCATTTTTATATAATTCGAACCCGGTTGGTTCGAACTCTAATTGTTAGTAAATCGAACCAGGTGAGTTCGAATTAGGTTTTGTTGGTTGGTAATAAATCGAACCAGCTTGGTTCGAATTAAGAATGAACGTAATTCGAACCAAGCTGGTTCGAATTATAGAGAGAGACGGTTTCCGTGTAATTCGAACCGGGCTGGTTCGAATTACACAAATCATAGTTCGAACCAGACCGGTTCGAATTAGTGTGAGACTGAGCTGTATATATATGGTTCCAAACGTGAATTAGTATCATTAGAGGGAGTAGGATGGCTAGTGAGGAGAGTTTTGTGGTTTTGGTGCACCACAGAGGATCTGTTAATAGAAAAACTCGTTCCGGAGTAAAGTTCACAGATAAGAATCCGCTATGTATTGTCATAACATCTACGACGAGTTATGATGACCTTGTTAGCGCTGTACTAATGAAGCTCGGTCTGGAGGGTGCGAAGTGGGTAAAGAAGTTTTTCTATCGCATTCCAGTCACGGTGCTACAGAATACGGTGAAGTATGATTGCTTCACGATTAATAATGATGTGGACTTGCAAGTAATGTTTCTTTGTCGGCGGCAGTTTCCGGAGGTGAGGACACCGGAGTTGTTGGCACGGCTGGTTGATGTTGTATCCAGCTCCGGCGGTTCGAACAGGAATACGAACACTATAGCGAATCCAGCAGGTTCTAGTTCCCGGCCTGCCGTTGCTTCCTCGTCCGTCCCTGTGTACGAACCAGTGGTCCAACATGTCGCCTCCCCATCTTTCGCTGTTGACCTCAATGGCACCGAAGGCGACGAGGTAGTGGAAAGGGAAAATTTGCCTAACGCTTTAGTGGGAGTTGCACCTGTTGGCGTAGGAGACGGTTTTTTGGACGATGAAGAGGAGGATGACGTCGAGCCGGATATGATTGACGATGATAGCGCTGATGATATTGGAGCGACTGGGCCTGCATTGGAGGTAGGTGGTTCTAGCTCTGGCACACAGCAGTATCCACCACATTTTTCCTCGTTGGACTTGGACGCCATGAGACATGAGGGGGTTTTAGGGCACGCTGTTGGATTCGGAGCTAGAGATGCGGAAGGGACTACTGGTCTGACAGAGTTCCAGGTTGGTCAGCAATTCCAGGATAAAGATGAGGCCCTTTTAAGTGTGAAGACTTACAGCATCCGGCGAGGGGTACAGTACAAGGTGGTGGAGTCCAATCACCGCCGGTATGTGGTCTCACACTAATTCGAACCGGCCTGGTTCGAACTATGATTGGTGTAATTCGAACCAACCCGGTTCGAATTACATGGGAACCTTCTCTCTCTATAATTCGAACCAACCTGGTTCGAATTACCTTCATTCTTAATTCGGACCAGGCTGGTTCGATTTATTAACCGTAATTCGAACTCAGCTGGTTCGATTTACTAACAAATAGAATTCGAACCAAGCTGGTTCTGTCTATATATTACTCATAATGGTATATACTTTAAATCTCTTAATAATAAATGAAAAGTTATTTATAAATAAGATTGAATTAGATTTTCTAAAAGATTGACATTAAGAAAACTATTTTTTTATATACGGTATCTTTTAACCTAATAGATTAAGGACTAATTCATCGGGGATCTAAACTTAACGTTGACTAATGGGTTGCTACTGTAGTGCCTGAAGCAGCTTCGGCACCATATTGTATGACTCTTTCCAATCCCTGTAGATCTGTGCAATTGCTTTCTTCTTCGCCATCCATACCTTTCTGTAGGAGGGTTTGAAGTGATAGCTCGCCCATACCACACCTTGCAACACTGAAATGCTGATGGAAGAGTTGGACTGTATCAATAGCAATATGATCCTGCAGATGAGACTGCTGTCTAACTGACGATGGTCTTGAGACATGGTGAGTTCTAAACAACTGTACACTCCACCAACCCTCCGAACCTCACTAACACAACAAAATAGTATTGGTTCAGTCATATCTCAAACCTACTTAATATATTGCACAAAAGTACTCAAAAGCACAATTAAAGTTGAACTTACCAGTATCCGAAGTTCTGTCGAAGGGCCACACAGAGGCTCCATTGACACCCATTTGCAGCTTGCCGGCACTGCACATGGTACTTTAATCGGTCCGATTCGATCACCCGGTACTCAGCACTCCTGCAAATACTATAGTTCTTCACACCCTGTAGCACTGCATCTCGGCATTTGAACCTATGGCCGACCCGAAACTCTACCCCACTGTCCAAGTTGTAATCTTTTTCTCTTGTGTTAGAAAATGGAGTCCTCTCATGCATGGCGTCAAGATCCAGACTATGATAGTGACTTGGCACTGCCGATAGCGTCGGAATTGGGTGAGGTGGAGGTAAGACATGGTGTGCCACAGTCTGGGCGAGCGTCTCGGGTACAAACTCCTCCTCATCGCCCCTTTCGGAAGAATCACTGTTGGCACTATTCGCCATGTATTCTTCGTTTAACTCCTCGTCGCCCTCCTCCGCCTCGTCAACTGGAATGGCGAGATGGATCGGTGGTGGTGCAAGAGGTCGATCGTCCTGGACATTGGTCGAATGTACAGAACCACCACCACCAATATCTCCAACTTTGGCGTAAAGCTCCATCACCTGTTCCGCCATGATCCTCCCATGGATGTCGAACATGAGTCGAACATGCTCGTCCCCTAAAAGGCGAAATTGTCGAAACCGGAAAACTCTATTACCCATATTTGCTAGCAACTTATACCCTATCCTTCTGACCTCCCTCGCTTCTATACCACCGAAGTTGCTCAATATCAAACTCTTCAACTCTGACAACATACTTACACGTTGAGTGCGCAACAGTATCGAATTCTCACACTCAAATGTCACCCCGTTGTCATTATTTCTCATACGACAATTGGGATAAACACACACAAGTACACAACTATGTATACGCTGTTACTGGCCATTGTTGCATTATTTTTGTGAGAAAAATGAGATAGAAAAAGATATGAAATGTGTGTGAAGAATGTCAAAGATTACACATCTCGTTTACAGTGTAAACGATATAAGAGAGGAATATTTATTTCGGTAAATATTTTTTAAATTATTTATTTCAGTAATTATTATAATTATTTGTTGAGTTAAGAAATTAACTAAATTAATTTGATGATGATAAATATTATTTTTAGTGGGTTAAACACTCAATTAGTTTTTTAATTGTGCTTGATAAAGTGTTGCAGGCTAAAGAAAGAATATTGCAGCAGCCCAAATAGGAAGAAAAATCAAATCAGAAACAAAGTGGGCTACAAAGCACTAAAAGCCTAAGGTTGTTAAGCAATAGATTTTGTTGGGTTGAATGAAAATATATCTAACCCAAGTCCAAGTTGACTCCATCAAGCTTCTCATCTAAGATTGAAGACTTCCCTCTCTCTACTTGCTTCGGTCAGCATCAGAACAAAAGAGAAAAAGAGAGCTTTGCTCTTCTTGTACTTTCATCAAAAAAGAAAGAGAGAGAAAGGTAAATCACAAAAAGCTAATGTCTAATCACCCTAATCAAAGCAAGCTAAGCTATGTCAGAGATGGTCATGCCATGACTCACATCTTAAAAAAAGGGTTAGCTACAAAGAAGAAAGAAGAAGAAATTAGAAGTCAGGGCAAAATCAGATCTTAGATAAATCAGAAAGATCTTTCCATTATTGGTACCCTAAAGTAACTTGCTGAAGCTTCCTTTTTCCTCATATCCATTTCTGGTAAAATGAAAAAAATGGATGTTATGGAGTTTTGTTGTGGATCAACAGTCAAGAAAGGAACTTGGAGCCAAAGCAAAAATAAATGGTTCATATCTTTGAAGATATTGAAAAAAGGATGAAAGAGAAGATAAAAGGTATGAATGCATGAAATATGAAATCTTTGCTACAATCTCATCTCTCTTTTGCGTAGCTGTTGCTCTGTTTTTGTGAGAAGAAGTCAACTGTGTAAAGCAAGCCTATGGTATGAAAAATTGAAATAATACAAATAGAAAAATCACTTCAGTTTGAAGTAAGGAGAGAAAACCAGAGTTTGGTAAGTGTGTTCTGTGAAGAGATCCCTAAAGAAGTTCCTCTACTTGGATAGTGCTTTCTTTTAAAGAAGCATTCGGCCAAAATGAAGAACCAACTCAGAGACGTGCAAGTCTGGTTTATCACATAGCAAAGAGGTTGTTGATGAAGTCAATCTCATTCATGTTTTACAAATTGTAATTCTCCTTTTTAATGTTTATCTTTCTGTAATTTCTTGAGTGAAAAGGCATAATGAGAGAGTTCAAGTAAAAGCCATGAGTGGAAAAAGGCTGAGTGATACACTTGAGAGAAAAGCCTAGAGTTATTTTCAGATTTCTTTAGGTAAGTTTGTGTCTTGTATCCAGTACCAGTGAGGTACCCCTTTCTTAGTTGGGTGAGCACTAAGAGTGAAGAGTTAGATATTAGCATAGCCAATATCAAGTTAGGTTAGAACTTGAGTGTGAAAGGATTGTGTCAATCCTGTGGAATTGGTGTATGTAATACATTTAACTATAGTGGAAATTCCTCCATTGTTATGGAGGAGACTGGATGTAGGTTGCATAGCACAAGACAACCGAATCAAGATACATGCTGGTGTTAGCTTCTCTCTTCTCAGCAATGTTCTGTTTTCTAATATTCATGAGACAAAAATAAATTGTCTCATAAATTTTTGCTGCTGAGTTCAAACAGAATCAGAATTCAAAGTTTGCATTAAAGGATTATTTCAATAACTTAAAAGAAAGACATAGATTCAACTCCCATTCTCTAAGCCAACCACAACCTTCATTATTTTATTTATTAAAACAAAAAATTTGATAAGAATTAAAATGAAACAAAAAACTGAAAAAGAAATTAAAGAATGAATTTGATGGGTGGACGTGGACCACACATCAGAGTCAGATGGATTTGGCTTCAAAGTCAAAGTCAAAGTTTACCACCAGTAATCAAGCATCCTGTCTCATACCGTCCGATGCAAATCGGACGGCTAATATTCACTTAAAAAGAGTGGGCTGAGACTCACGTGAGACTGGAAAACGAAAAGCTGAGAAGATAGTAGTGAAGTACACTGTACAAAGTACACACCTCTGTTGTTCTTCCCTTTTCCCTTTTATACGAGGAAAGCCATTTCACCTCTCGCTTTGACATGTTAAGTTGAGTGAGTTCGTCTCTTAATTCAGCAGAGTATTGTAAGTGAGGTGCTTTCTCCCGAATCCTTTTTCTCCTTCATAGGTTTCATCCATCATGTTGCTTTGATTATTTATTATCTTGCTGCCTCTTTCAATTCGCTTCATTTTCCCATCCAGAAAGAAAAATAAAAGTACTGATGCTTTTTTTTTAATCTCTCTCTGGATTTATGCTTCTTTGTGGTTGGCAAATATGATCTTCTTGTTATGGTCCTCAAGATGTGATTGATTGTATGCCTTTCTATATAAAGCCGGATTAACGACCACAAAAAAAAAAAAGGATTCAGAGTTCTTTATGAACTATTAAAACTCAAGTTGATTCTTCTGAATTTTGTTTTGGTTGCAACAAATCATGATTATGTAGATTGACAGGCTCTCTTTTATTCCCTTTTGTGTTTCGCTTTTTTATTTAATGTTTTTTGAGTACTTATGAAGCAGCTATTGTCTGCAGAAGTTCTATATGGCTAACGACGAAGATTCAAGTTCAAGGAACTCAGGTTTCTCTCATGCTAAGCTCAATGAGAGAATTCTTTCTTCGCTCTCACGGAGAACTGTTGCTGCCCATCCCTGGCATGACTTGGAGATTGGTACATATTATTGTGCTTCAACAATTTCTCTTTAGTTTCAATAATTGAGGTGTGGGATTACCGAAGAGCATTATTGTACTGTAGCGGTATCTAACTGAAAATTCACAAATGTTTCTGTATGTCCAGGCCCAGGAGCTCCGGTAGTTTTCAACTGTGTAAGTTTTGAAGTCTTCCATAACTTAAATTGAGAAAGCTTTTTATTTTCTCTCTTGAATCAGTTGAATAGTTTATCTCTATTTTTATGGCTTTCCTATATATGGCTATCTCCTAGCACTACTGTTACATTTATGATCATAGATTACTCTACGGCTCTACCAAACTCTCGATGCTACTGTGTTTTCTAAGCAAAATAAATGGATTTCCATGACAGGTGGTTGAAATTGGCAAAGGTAGCAAGGTTAAGTATGAGCTGGACAAGGCAAGTGGACTTATAAAGGTGTGGTTCCCATCTTTCATTGCTTAAATTGTTCCACCGTACGTGTTGTTTCCAATTCAGCACTTTTAGTTTGTGGTTGTTCATGTTCTTTTTAGTATATCATGCAATCATTTGCCGCCTTACTGTACATAGTTACTTAGCAAGTGCTTGTCAAAAAGGGATACTTAGAAAGTGCTGTTGTATATGATTGATTTTTTCCATGGATATACCAAAGCATAACTAATTCATCAGTTGAATATCACAGGTTGATCGTGTTCTTTACTCGTCAGTTGTATACCCACACAACTATGGTTTTATCCCAAGGACCATTTGTGAAGACAGCGATCCAATGGACGTTCTGATTCTGATGCAGGTAGTAATGCTTAACTTTTTTGTTCTATATGTTTAACAGAAAAATGTCTGTTTTCAGCCAAGATTTGAACTGGACTAAATTTGAAACTTACGCTTTGTAAAGGAGCCTGTGCTACCTGGTTCCTTCCTGCGCGCTCGTGCCATTGGATTGATGCCCATGATTGACCAGGTGAAAGTTACCTCCTTCTTGCCTGCAAACTAATAATTTGCTTTGTTTTTGTAGTCTTTACTGTTTGTTTGGCCGATTAGCTGATTGGTTGCTTCTCATCTAGTGAATTGAACATAAAGTCTAAGTGGTTGTCCTTTTTTTTTATGTCCTTATGACCTCTGTATGGTGAAAACATTGCCTTACCTTGTATATTTGATGTAACATGATGAAATATTTTTCCATTAACCTTTCTAATCCCATAGCTTTATCATGGGAGTGGTATATGATTGAATTAGTGCTCATTTCATCGTAACAACAAAAAATAATTGAGATATACAATGAAAATTGTTTAATATCATATTAGTGAGCCTCAGCATGATTAGAGTGATCCTATTAAGACTATACATCAGATATTGTGGTTAACGAGCTGCCGATAACTTTTGCTCATTTTATTTATGACTCACATTTGGCTTTCATTAGTGTACAAATTTGAAAAATATCTTGTTTCCAATAAAGGGGAACATTTGGAGAAAAGATTTTAATGCTTATTAACGATTTTTTTGGCAGGGCGAAAAGGATGACAAGATTATAGCAGTTTGTGCAGATGACCCAGAGTTTCGCCATTTTACAGACATCAAGCAACTCGCTCCACATAGGCTGGCTGAAATCAGAAGATTCTTTGAGGACTGTATCCTGTTATTTACATTCAGGATATAATTATGCATGCCATTCATTCTATAGCTATTCATAATATTTTCTGGGTGCCATTGGATAAAGTCTCCCCTATGTTTCTACAATCCATAAAATTCCTCCTTTCAATGTTATCATACCACATACCCAAGTTAGCTGTAAATCCTTAGAGTGCCTTGTCAGACAAGAAGAATGAGAACAAAAAAGTTGATGTTGAAGACTTTCTCCCAGCTGAAAATGCCATTGACGCCATCAAGTACTCCATGTGAGCTATTTCCTTTTGCAATACTACGATTTCCTTCGTCTTCATATTCTTGTTGTGTATCTGGTGTTTGATTCTTGTCACCAATGTTTAATGATGCTTGATTTATTCTAGCTAAGCAGATTTTTTCCCCTTCTTTTTGGTAGGGATCTTTATGCTGCTTACATTGTTGAGAGCTTAAGACAGTGACTTTCTTGGGAAACTGACCGGCTGATTACAATGATATCTGAAATACATTCTAGTATCTACTATGCAAAATGCGAATGAGGGTCCTCAAACATTCTGATCTCTCTGTAATTTTTGTTGTCGCATTTGTGCTGCTCTTACGCCACTAGTGCAACTTTCCATGTCTAAAATCTAATTTTTCTGATATTATATGGTTGCGGTTATACTGCTACCAAATAATGAGCTCATGGGTCATGTCCCTTATTATAGCCCTGTATTCTGCTGTCGTGGATATTGTTGTTTTCACCACGCATCACGCGCTCATGCGAAGTTGCCAATGAATGAATCTACGTCTTGGCTACTGGCTAGTTCATCCAAATGTTTACTACAAATGGAACTTACTACTAGTCTACTAGCAATAAGTAATTTATTTTAATTATTAATTAATTAATTTCACAGTTTCTAGATTTTAGAAAGCGCGATTGACTTGTTCACTTGGGTAGTGTTTGTTTTCAGAGATTGGAATTGGGATTGAAAAATTGTGTTTGATGATACAATTTCAATTCTAAGACATAAAATTTCAATTTCTTTTGTACCTCTAAAAAATGGAGACACAAAAGACTGAAATTTTAGAAATTGGAGAGTGAAACTTTAACATTTTCTTTAATAACTAAGGATGTTTAAAAAATATTCTCATTTCATATCTATAATTATTTTAAATCAAATAAAATATTAAGACATAATTCTGTCTTTCAGTTCTAAATGTGGAGAGATTCGCTTCTTTTTTCTGAGCACACATACACTCTACACAAGTACACATAGTATGAGTTCCTATTCGATTGATTAGGTTAAAACCCCAATTTTCTATTAAAAAGCTTCATGATTTGCCACAACCAAAGCCTCACCTGTGAGTATTTGCTTTACTTGAATTAGTGGTTTAATGGCCGTACTAATATCATTATTAATTCAGTTTTTTTATTTATTAAACATGTAGATTAATAAAAAATGTGAGACTAATCTAAATGATAGTATTTTATCGGCAGCAGTATTTTGGTCCGCAATTTTGGACGATTTTTTAGCCAAATTCTAATTTAGTTGTTAATATTTTAAACATTATTTTAGTCCCAACAAATTTTAAATGAATTTAATATTATCCCATTATTAAAATTGACACAAATAACTAAAGTTGTAAAAACTGAATCGGTCAGTAAATTAGTCAAGTGATTGATTTAAAGCATAGAATTTGATGGTCTCAAAACGTTTGGACCATTAAATGGTCCCATAACAAAACACGTTTTTTTAGTTTTTTAATAACTGCTAAATAGTTTTTATTTAATTTTAATTACAAATTAATTTTTTATATATTATTTAATTATAAAATCTATTTTGTATTTTATAAATTATTATTTGATCATTCATCCATTATGTTTATTAATAATAAAGAAAAAAACAATAACGAATTAGATCTTCCATTAATCGTAATAAATATTTTGACAATCCTAATCAATTAGAATTTTATCCTTGATCTGTTATATTGTAAACGCTCGTGAAATCGTGTTTCTTGAAAATTCAATCGATTGGACATACAACATAATCAATTGAATTTTGCAAGACATGTGAGTTTTTTCTAATTCAATCGATTGTTCTTATTACCCAATCGATTGAAGTCATCAAAGTAATATGAGTTTTTACAATTCAATCGATTGGTTGTGTTTTTAAAATTTTTTTTAAGAAGTACAAATAAATGTATCCAATAGAAGTGTTTGAATGGTTAGACTTGGTAGTTAAATATTTAATATTTAAAATATTATAATTTTGAGTAATATTTTAAATGGGTCCTAAAATATCTTTCATTAATCGTTTTTGTCTTTAAAGATGAGTACCTGTGATATAATTCGTAGCTAGTTGCTTTAATTTTGAGATTTGATAAAATGCTAATTGATTCAATTTGCTATGATGCTCAACCAATTTCATAAATCAAATTCATCTAATTCGATTTATTATGGAATATAAGCTATATAAATACCATCAAAACGTTGAACGTTCATTGTAGTAGGACTCACCATGACAAAAAAAAATATAAACTATATAAATTATTTTAGTATAATAATCCAATAATACATTTTGAGTTTACACTTTTAAATATTGCTAGCTAATTAATAATAAAAAATAATAAATTTTATTTACTTTCTAGTATTCCACAATGTATGTAAATCACTAGAAGATAAACAAAAATATACTTTTCTATTACACAATCAATTTCATGAATAAAGAATCGAAACGAAGAATTGCAACATTAGATATTCTACTAATTAATCTCGATTTTTTTAATCAAAACAATGGATTGTTTTCTAAACACAACAATAAAAAAATTGATTGGATCTCTGCCAATTGCTGCAACTGTGCATAATCAATGACAAATATTGGATATTAAAAAAATGAATAAACAATGAAGAAAAATTGGATATTAAGTAGATGGATAAATGATGAACAAAAACAATGAAAAAATTGATAATCAAGGAGAATGATAAACGATTCTAATTGTAGGATTAAGTAATTGATGATAGATTATTCACCAATTTATGATCTTAATATTAAAGAAAAAATAAGATTAGAATATCTAAATCAAAATAAAAACCTAAAAATTGAAGATAGAATTTTAAAGATAAGATAAATGAATAATAAAATAATAATTTATAAACACGAGCAGAAAAATTTAGAATGACATGATATATGACGCAGTGCACAATTCAATCAATTGAACAATACAACTAATTGATTGAATTGTGAAAATCCATATTATTTTGAAGACTTCAATCGATTGGGTAACACAACTGGTGCGCAAAATTTAATCTTGCACAACTGAACCAGCAAGTGTACCGCGTCGTCCAAGTAATACCTCAGGTGAGTGAGGGTCGAATCCCATGAAGATTGCCAGATTGAGCAAGCAATGGTTATCCTGCAGATCTTAGTCAAGCGAGTTGAAAGTTGATTGGTATGTTGCAGGCGCATAAATAATTAATAGCAAAAGCAAATACTAATTCAGATAGAAACAGTGATGAGACGGCAGTTAAGGTTTCAGAGATACTTCCTCTTCTGAATTAATACGTCATACCAACTACTCCAATGATGAATGATTCCTTCAATAGCAAGGCTGTAAGTGATTAAGTCATGGGTCGTAGTCATTAATCTCCTCAGGTCCAGACCAAACATCCAAACAGACTAGATCAATCTGGGAGAGGGTGAAGCGCACGCAAGTCAATCCCTTTGGTGATTCTACTCAAAACACCACAGATAAGGTCGGATCTTCCGGATCAGAGATTGCTGCTGTTATGGTTCTAGCCCTTATAACTACAGGAACCTCAATTGTCCCTGACTAACGAGGTTATATGTCACATACCCCGATTAATCCAAATAATTCCGTTGGAACCCGTAATGCATCCTCAAGCTGTAGCTCAATACTATCCAGGTCAGGACTCGTAAGGAAATCATGTAGAATCGAGATTCATGAAGAACGACAGTGCATCATAGAATAGAATCAAACACTCATTGAAGTAGAAAAATAATTGTATTAATCCATAGGAATCAACAGAGCTCCTAACCTTAACCTAGGAGATTTAGTTGCTCATACTGTACAGAAAATTATGTCTAGGGTTCAAATGGTGGTGAAAATCCCTAACAAGAGTGATCCTATTTCTATATATACTAACCTAAACCTAAAGAAACATTAATAATAATTGGGAATTATATAAATGAAATAAGCTAAACTAAAGGTGCAAAAATCTACTTATAGGCCCACTTGGTGAGTGTTTGAGTTGAGCTTGGCCTCTAACTTGAAGAAGTGGGCATTCAAGTGAATGAGCTGTGTCCTTTCCCCCTTTGTGGTGTTGAATGCCAGGTTTGGGTGTTCAACGCTAGCCTTGGTTCTCTTGGGGCGTTGAATGCCCACTAGGGAGTCGTTTGGGTGTTCAACGCCCATTTTGGGCTGTCCAATCTGAAGAAAAGTATAGACCATTATATATTGCTGGAAAGTCCTAGGAGTTAGCTTTCCAATGCCATTGAGAACGTGGCATTTAAACCTCTGTAACTCCAGAAATGCTCATTTGAATGCACCAAGGTCAGACTTTGACAGTATTTGCTATGCTTTCCTCGCCTCTGAATAAGACTTTGCTAAAACTCTGCCAATTTCGCTTAAAATTCACCTAAAATCATAGAAAAATATAAAAGCTCAAAATAGCATCCAAAAAGTAAATTTTGCATCAAAACCGACTAAAACATAGTAAAACTTAATAAAACATACTGAAAACACTATGAAAATAACATCAAAAAGCGTATAAAATCCGCTCATCAACAACCAATCGATTGAATTGTGAAAACCATATTGCTTTGATGACTTCAATCGATTGGATAGCAAGAACAATTGATTGAATTAGAAAAAAGTCAAAAAAACCTACATGCCTGACAAAATTCAATCGATTGTGTAGCAATTCCAATCGATTGAATTTTGGGAAACCCAGAAATTCAATGGATTGTGTTGTATGTTCAATCGATTGAATTTCCAAGAAACACGATTTCACCCGTGTTTACGGAAGTAATGGATCAAGGATAAAATTCTAATTGGTTAGGATTATCAAAATATTTATTACGATTAATGGAAGATCTAATTTATTATTGTTTTTGTTTTTGATTATTAATAAACATAATAGATGAATGATAAAATAATAATTTACAAAATAAAAATAATTTTATTTTTAAATAATATATAAAAATTAATTTGTAATTAAAATTAAATAATGACTATTTAATAGTTATTAAAAAACTTAAAAAATATATTTTGTTATGAGACCATTTAATGGTCCAAATGTTTTGGGACCATCGAATCCGATGCCTTGATTCAATGGTCTTATAGTAGTCAAACAGATTTAATTAAATATAAAATAAAATTATTAAAAATACAATATTAATTTTTAAATATTTAAATTCATATAATAATAAAATTTAAAATTTCACAACTCACATAATAACTAATCTATATTTCATCTTTAGAATTTCATATTCAAGTCCAAACATTAAAATTTAGTGTAAATATCCAAAATGGTCCCTAAAATTTCAAATAGCTATTCAATTTAGTCATTAACTTTTAAAATTGACTAATTAAATCCCTGAAATTCGAAAAAGTGCATATTCGTTAGTCTCTTGCAGAAGTATCGTCTAAACATTGATGATGTGAGCATGAACTGCCATGTAGGCATTGTATTAAATGACGTCGTTGAAGGAGAGGGATACCCTAAGTGTGTGTGAAACGACGTGGTTCAACATTTTTCCCCCTTTCAATAAACAATTCTCACTGATCCCCCTCCTATTTTCAACGTTTCCCACCAAAACCTCAAAAAACATTCTCTTCTTCTCTGTCCATTCGTTCTCCCATACTTTTCACTCACATTTTCTCATCGACGATCATCCTTGGAATCTATTCGCTCCAGTCAATGAATGACTTATCGACAAAGCATCACCTTCGCACACTGCCGACGATGCGATGTAAGGGTTCATGCTGATCCTTCTCTTTCATTTTTTGTATTCCGTTGAGGGTTGTTGGTACTTGTGTGGAGATGATATCTCTTAACTTGGAATGTGGGTCAAAGAGATATTATTTGTGAAACAGATTATATGGACGCTTTCAATCTTGTTAATAATCATCATGATGGTTGCGGATTTGTTAATTTATTGGTGTTTAACATCAGGGATATCATGGATTGAAAATAGCGTGTTGATCTTCATTTGATTATGAGATATGCAAATACATTGACAGATATTATGACAAAGATGACAATGAAACTACACGATTATCATGTGAAGCTTCCCTCACCTTAGAAGAAATTTGAGAGTGATCTTAAGTGAGACTGTACTTCTGTTTAAGTCGTTCCTTGAGCTTTGTTTTTTCTTTCTTTTCCTTTGTTTAGTTTCGTTTTAAGTTAAAAAAAATTACTATTAATTTTGTAATTTTATAAAATGTGTGTTCTGTTATCTTAATTTAAAAGTTTTTTTTCATTTTATCACTTTATTAATTTTTTCACTTTAAACATCTTGATCTAGAAACAGGGGTTTGTCTAAAATCAGCTCAACTCTTTTGAGCTTATCTGATGCACCATTAAATTTGAAGCGTTAGATTAGATTTATAAATGATCTAATGGTTTATATTTAAATTATTATTAATTTAATAAAAATTACACTTAAAGATATCAACTCTTTTGATATTTTAAAATAGCCCAATATAAAAGTTCATAACCAAACCCTTAATTGCTGCAGCTATGCGCTCCTGCCTCTTCCCTCCACCCACTTCCTCCGTCTTCTTCCTCAAATGATGAAATGATGGTTTCTTCCTTTCGGTCTGCCTTCTTCTTCTTCGCGATGTCTCTCTCTGCTTCTTTCTCTACTCACTGTCCTCTGCCTTCTTCAACAATGACTCCATTTTGTTTTTTGCTCAAATTTCTCAAACCTTTTTAGGGTTTTGGTCAAAAGAGGATGACCTTTAATGGAGCCTCCAGTTGGGAACAAGTTTCATATCGATCAAAAAATCTGTGGCAGATTCTTTGGAGAGATCTATCTCGGTGAGTTTTCTCTTTTTAGGATTTATCAGCTTAATTTATTTTAATAATTTTTATGTGGGTACCAATATTCAGACAGATGAAGAGGTTCTGATTAAACTTGTGAGTACTCTGATCTACCTGTGTTAATTTTGAAAAAAAAAATAGTAATAATCAGGAGGGACAGCTGCAGTTGCAAAAGGGAAGAAAAGGGCGGTGGAGGAACCAGTGGACAAGGCCACTCTTCAGAAGCAGAGACACATGATCAAGAGTCTGCTGCTAGGTCCAGGGAACACAAACATGTACTTACCCCCTTTTCCAAATTTTTTTTAATAGAGTTTCTTTTGTTATATATTTTGATTTAATGTTTTGAAAAATGGAGATTCTTATGTGGTAAGTGATGTTCACTTTTGCTGGAAATCTCACTATTGAGGCTATAATTGTTGAGTTGAAAAGAGCAGGAACTGAATTAAAATTGAAATTTTTCAATCTTATCTCTATAGCTTTAAATTACTTGTTGCAGCTTCTTGAATTCGTCATTCCAGTATCCAGTTGTGAAAATTGGTACAGAAGATCAATCTTTTATTGACTCTGTTATGGTGATGTGAAAATTGGTGATTGGATTTAAATCTAATTGATTATTGAATACCCATGAACTATCAGCAGCGAGTAGAATAAATTCAAACTTTGTAAAAATAAAAAAGTTTATGAAAATACCCGAAGGCTTTTTATTGTGTTTTGTTTCCATTTTTTTCTTTAAACTAGTGGTATACTATGTTGTATATGTGTATTCTGAAATTTATGAAAAATTTATTGAGAATGTAAGAAGTTTAAAATGTTAGTATTTGATGCATATGCACATTCGATATGCATAGTTGAACAAAAATGAAGTGTTTCGGCACCATAGGTTGTGGAACATGTTAGATTTTCAGTAGTTGCAATAATACTAATTGTGTATATTATCGTTTCTTTTAGCTTTTGGAATTCGATCTGAGCTTGTAATTTAAGATGATTTCCAATGTCACCATTTTGGTGGTTTTTAATGTGGAAGACACTGTGTATGTGTGTTTTGCAGCTCTTGTCCAGTTGCTAAAATTCCAAGGACATCTGCTCTTCAAATTGCACTCTGATAGAAAGTTTCAGTTGAGGCAAGGCTTGCAACACTTCTGATGGAAAATAAGGAGTTTTCAGAAGCTTTGACTTTACTCTCCAGCTTGGTCAAAGATGTTAGAAGATTAGATGACAAGCTTCTACTTGTAGACATAGACTTGCTGGAAAGCAAGCTACACTTCTCATTAAGAAAGCCTTCCAAAGGTAAAAGCTGCACTCACAGCAGCAAGAACAGCTGCAAATGCTATTTATGTGCCGCTGGCACAGCAAGGTGCCATAGATCTGCAGAGTGGACTACTTCATGCTGAGGAGAAGGATTAGGGATGCCCAAAATAACCTACTGTCAGTGTAGTAAAATGTATTACTTGTGGTGTGTATCATTATTACCATTCTAAATTATCAATATCAAGGATCATATCATTAACTCCCTAACATATATTGTTTTCTCTTAGTTAGTATAGTCTTTTCCTGCACAGTTTCGTGATATTTTTTTTGTATTCTAATCTCCAAATGACATCAGAAAATAGGGATGTGATGCTGTTACTAGAATGGTTGATTAATCCTCATCTGAAAACTTCAATCAAAACACGAGCATCTCTTGGCTTCAAACTAATTAAAAGAAAAAGTATGATTGACTTTTGAAACCAATTGATAAGCAAGCAAAGAAATTATTATCATTAAGCAAGCAGAGAAATTATTATCATTATATGTCAAATAAAGTTGGGTGTTCCTGATCAAGTCTCCTCGAGACTAATCTTGTTAATTACTAACTTGATTTATCTTCACCTGATGCAGCCAATATACACTTCATATCATATTGTTATAAAAAATCGAGCAGCTTGCCATACCAAAAGTATCAAAATTTTCAAATTACAAAGCCAATAAGAACTTCAAAGTCTGAAATAAACCTAAAATATAAAGCAACTATAACATGAACACAATGGTTAGTGCTCACACCACTAATTAGATTTCGAAAAGTGCTTACACCACTAAAGAAATAAAACTTTTCCAAACGCTGTAGATACATAAGAGTGTCACATATCAATTGTATTTTCAAGTTCATGCCTGTACTCTTGAGAATCACTTCACCTAGAAGTATGAGCTATTAGTCAAGGCCTTTAAATTAAAAATGTTTTTTATGTCTATACAAATTTCACGTTAAGTCCACGTTGGCTTGAAATAATGAAAAAAATTGCTCAAAGAACTCAATATTATATATTTCTAAATTCAGAGTGTAACATATAAACAAATTGATAGGTCCTATTTTTTTCCTATATAAAAGATTCTCAAAACTTGTTAAAACAAAGAGATGAACTCCACATAGTTAAACTCCAGAATCAAATAAGCAAAATTAATAAGATCATTTTATTTTAGTTTTCATCATTCATAAACCACTAATCTAAAAAATGCAACGAAGCTATGCAGCAAATAATTTTCTCCGGATATGAGCAGTAGCCCACATGTTTCTAAATTTCTTTTAGAAACAGAAATTAATATTGTAAACCTGCCATGGCTGCAATGCAAAATACAAATGAACTACACAATTCTCATACCATTGTTTGTAAAATCCATGAAGCCTCATGTCTCACTATGTTAGATACCAATAGAACAATAATGGAGAATTACAATTGCTACATATAATTACCAAATTGGCATGAATCTTAGCTACACCAACATGCTTGTAGCACAAAACAGAACAAATATAGCCTACAATCCCTGAATCAGAACAAATAAATAGAACAAAAAAAATGAATGAAATCAGCAAAAGAAAAAAATACAACAGATTCATACAAGGGAATGGAGGAATACAATAAGAAGATAAAAGGAACAAAAAGAAAGTTAAATCAATGAAGTAACTTCATACCTGAGTCTGAGGCTCCATTGTTATTCTGGAAGTGGAGAATGAAGGGGGAGACGGAGCACCACAGCACTGACGATCACTCGACGAGAGAAGAGAGAAGAGAGAAGAGGAGACGGGGAGGAAGAGCCTACGAACGACGCTGGAAGATGGATTGGACGGCAACGGCGATAGCTCGGCTGGACGGCGACGGCGAATGCTGATACCAGCGGAGAGTAGAGTAGTTGGTGGCGACTGGTGAGTTAACGGAGAAAAGATTTGGGAATTAGGGTACCGTATGGTGAGTTTGGGAGTGGGGCTGAATTTGGAGTGCGGTGAATTAAGGGTTTTATTAGTTAAATTTAAAAAATGTTTATGGTAAACATTAAAAAATAATAATTATTATTAAACCCTCATGTGGGGTATATTTATAATTTATATTTTGTGTCAATTAGAAAAATTCAAAAGACTTGAACTTATTAAAGACAGACCCTAAAAATTAGAAAAGATTAAGGGTCAAAATAAACATAAATACTGAACAAAAGAACGTTACAAAAGACCTAAAAAATTGAATTATGTATAATTGTGTATAATCTTTTTGATCGAGAAAAAAAAAGTTTAATTCGGGTTTATACCTATTAAACTCAATTCTAGTAATATTAATTGATTAATTAATAATAACTAAATGAACACGTATGTTATGTCTGAAATCACTAGTGATTTGGTGTTAGTGAAATTGAAAACTAAAAAATAAAATAATTCTACTAGATAATCAACTAGAGTACTATTTAACTCCAATCAATTACAACATGAGCTCTAATAAAAGGCTCAATTAAACAAAAATAATCCCACAATCTTATTCAAGTCATAAAAAAAATTCGTCAATATAAAAAGAAACATTTAAATACCTAAAAAAAATTTGCAAATACAAAAAAGAAACATTTAAATAAGTCACAAAAAAACATCTGATTTCATCTCAGATAAGCATTGAACACTCACAATATATTTAAATAATCTTCCTCCAAAAATTTAAAAAAAAAAAAGAGAAAACCCATGAAGGACGTTGTATGGACGTCGTTACTGTTTTAGTGGGTGTGATCTAGAGAGGATGACGACGACTGACAGGTTGGCCGGCTATGAGGTGGTCGACGGCACTGCATGGACGACGCGAGCATCTCCTCCTTGTTTCTTCCTTCACGAGCGCCTTGGTGTGAACAACAGTGGAGGCAGTGGTTGCGGTTGAGACCTTCATAGAAGAGGAGCGAGTGGTCTTCGAATGATATAACAGCTGTACAGTGGCGTCTTTCTTCTTTTGC
>NC_029776.3:10295875-10328276 GCF_000817695.3 Arachis duranensis
AGCTCCTCTCCTTTTTTTTGGAATTTAGATTCTCTAAATTTTAAATTTGTACTTTAGAGGGTAAAGTGTGATCTTTTATCCTTGAATAGTTTCTCTCTCATTTATTCTTGGTCCCACCTATAAAATAAATGGTGAGGATCACACTTTATTATCTAAAGTGAAATTCAAACTTTAGAGAATTCAAATCTTTTTTTTGGGTACACTTTTTCAATCCTCCTTTCATTCATAAAAAAAAAAATTAGTCTATTTTTATATAACATTAACAAAGTATAATAGTTTTAGGCTTAGTCTAATAGTTTACTTTATTTAAAAAATAAAATATAATTTTTTTCTCTCAATATCTTCATTCACTCAAATTTTTCACTTTTACTTTGCAACAGGTTATAATTTTAGTAAATTATTAAACACCGCCCCCTAAATAGTTAATCTAGCTCCGCCCCTGCCTGCATGAATAGTGGATGAGACAAAATAGCTACATCTGGTAGCGCCATGAATCATGAGGAGGAAGGTGTTTGCAGTTGTCCTTGCTGCGATGGACAGTGATCGACACCGGTTGAGGGCGGTGCAACAACATGACTGGGGCGGAGGAGATGAAGGAAAAAGTGTACAATGTGAGTGGTACAGAATTTAGTGTTTTTGTATTTTCTTTAGTGATAAAGCAAAACAAATTATGAAAATCTAATTTATTCTTTTTTTTTTCATTCAAAAAATTTGAAAAAATATAATAATAAAATTTAAAAAATATAATTATTAAAAATTAATAAAAATAATAAAAAATAAATTATATTTCTTATTAGTGTCTTTATATCATTCGTATCAGAATGAATCCAAAATATACTCATTTAATGTTTCTATGTATGTCTCATCTGCCAAAGAGATTATCTGTATATTTTCAAATCCGCAGATTAAGACAGTAGGGTCTAAACTGCAAAAACTAAAAATGAGGAGGAAGGTAAGCAAATACGTACGTGTAGCTTGCAAGGGCCAAGGTGAAAATAAGGGAAACTAGGCGGGGCGAGATTCCCTAACTCACACAAGAGGGCACAGGAGAGAAAGAGAAGGGAACGAAAGAAGATCGAGTTGCGGTGGCCACTCACTACTAAGAACCACCAAATTCCATTAACCACTACCACTGCTCACTGTGCACCACGCCGTTATAGAGAGCGAGAGAGAAGATGGGAACACTGGGCAGAGCTTTTTACACCGTTGGATTCTGGATCCGCGAGACTGGCCAAGCCCTTGATCGCCTTGGCTCCCGCCTCCAGGGCAATTACTTCTTCCAGGAACAACGTACGTACCTACCATTTCACTTATCCTCTTTCTCCATTTCTCGTTTCAATTAGGGTTACAATTAGAAAACAATGTATAATGTATAATAGATTCTGTATTTAATTGCTTTGATTTGATGTCTGTGTTCAGTGTCAAGGCATCGACCTCTGATGAATGTCTTCGACAAGGCTCCTGTGGTCCACCGGGATGCTTTTGTGGCACCTAGTGCCTCCATCACCGGCGATGTTCACGTTGGCCATGGTTCTTCCATTTGGTATGGATGTGTTCTTAGAGGTAATCTACACTCGCCTCCACCTCCACCATTTTTATTGTTTATATACTACATATCATATGCTGTTTTATTGAATATATGCTGCAATAGCTTAGCCTATGGGATAAGAGTAAGACCAAACAGTTCAGTTTTATTTTTCTGCACTCAACTGCTGCATTGGACATGCCATAACTTCGTAAACCTGCTTAGTATGCTAATTATCCTTTTACCATCGTATAAATTTATAGAGAATCGGTTGAGAGTGCCAAGCTTGACGTAGGCTTTCCTTTGTTGATCTGAGATTAGGAAGCGGAGCTTTAAAAGTAGTCTAATCACTTATTCATAGTACCACACAATTTTAAGTGTGGTGAGACTCGTCCAGTTGCAGGACTCTAAACTTTGGGTTAATGATTTTTCATTCCGTTTGCATACCTTTTACAAGCACTAATGAGCGAAGAACTGAATACAGAACCGATTATAATCCCAATCCATTTCTACTTTGCTCCCTATTTTCCACCACTCCAAATCTTATCTTTCCTTCCAAGCCTACCTTTGGTCATAATGCTCACAGGCTCCCCACACATGAAATCGCTCTGTCTAGAATATCTATCTAGTGGGTATGGCTGATTAGATATTAAACTGTTTGCTTTAACTAGAATGTTAAGTCCTAAGTAACAAAGTAAGGCTTTCTAAAATGCGTCTTTTTCATTCAAAAGTTGGTAAATCAGATATATCTGCTTCTTGGTGTGATCCAGATTGATTGATTGATTGCTGCCTATCTACTTTAGTCTACTCCTTTCTTAATGTTGATCAAGAATGACCTCACATTTGTTTCTTAGTTTCCTACTCTTTTCACTGCTTCAACTTTTTGCATTCAGATGGTATTATTGAAAACTGTTTTAGCTATCTTGTTCCTACGCAAATGCACACACTGGCTTATATTACATTTATAACGTGGTTGAGTATTAATATTTCCCAATCGCTCCTCTTCTGTTTATTTGTGCATAGCCTGTTGTTTTTTACTTCTAACTAATTCATATTCTGTGTGAAGGTGATGTTAACAACATTAGTATTGGATCTGGAACTAATATACAAGACAATACTCTTGTTCATGTTGCCAAGTCTAATTTGAGTGGAAAGGTTTTGCCAACTATCATTGGAGATAATGTCACTGTCGGTGAGTGGAAGCCGTGATCATGTTTTGCATGCCTTAATTAAAAGAATGGGTCTAATGTGATCTTTATCTAAGATTTGTATACCATGGTTATATGTTTGAACATTAGGACATAGTGCTGTGTTACAAGGATGCACTGTTGAGGATGAGGCATTTATTGGCATGGGCGCAACCTTGCTTGATGGTGTATATATTGAGAAGCACGCCATGGTTGCTGCTGGAGCTCTTGTCAGGCAGAACACAAGGATTCCCTATGGAGAGGTTTGTATGAGCCTTTTGTTTTCCTCCAAAGGGAATAGCTCTCTTGCAATTAGATAAATGGAAGTTGCTTAAGTAGGTGATTCAATTAGGCCTAAAATGAATGATTAAGAGTTTTTCAGTTTATTTCACCAATGCCTTTTGACTATTAAGCCGAATGACTGCTTTCAAATGCAGGTTTGGGGAGGTAATCCAGCAAGGTTTCTGAGGAAGCTCACTGAAGACGAAATGGCCTTCTTCTCACAATCTGCCTTAAATTATTCCAATTTAGCTCGGGCTCATGCAGCTGAGAATGAGAAAGAACTTGATGCAACTGAATTTGAGAAACTTGTTCGAAAGAAGTTTGCTCGTGGTGACGGGGAACATGATTCAGTGCCTAACCTTTCAGATGATGTTTTGCTAGACAAATCATCGAAGGCTTCTTAGAGTTTTCTTTTCTTTTTCTTTTTTAATCTAAGTGAGCATATTTTATCTGCGATTTTCTGGAGAATGGCCGCATTTGTTTCCAATAAGTTTGTGGGCTCTTACTGATATCTCAAATATTCAAAAAAGAACATGCTGCATCTTGGCGTATAGCTATACTGTGTGGCCAATTCGAGCTTTACTTTCTGTTTCTTGGTGAGAAAAAGAGTGGAACTATTTGGTAATGTTTCAGTCATCCAGAGACATATATCTACAATTCTATAACGTTGTAGTTGGACATGTATTCTAGAATAATAAAGGATATCAGTTCAGATAAGCCAGTTGAATCTGTATTTTCATGGATAATAATTTATGTTCTCTTCATCACGTGTCATGTTATATATTAGCGTATAATAATGTTTTCTTTTGTATATTTCACTCAGGAAATGAGCCGTTTGCTTTCTCGGATAGTGCGTGCATCTAAAATGATTGTCTTTGAGATTTCTCAATTCCTTTTTACTTGGGTGATGCGTAAAGAAAACGAACTGCTTTTTAAGGCTTGGTACTGGATCGTCCTACAGGAAATGGCACATAGTGAATCAAGTTAATTATTAGTTTATTATTATAAATATAAAAAAAAAAAAAAAAAAAAAAAAAAAACAATGCACGATTTGAAAAATTCCGTTGCCGGGAATCGAACCCGGGTCTCCTGGGTGAAAGCCAGATATCCTAACCGCTGGACGACAACGGAAGTTGTTAATGTTTTCAGAATATATGTTTTTATTACATATAGTTGATGTTAACGGGTTTATGTTCACCACATTGAACAATTCATGATTTGCTAAGGTATTTATTAATTTTTTCCATTATGAAACAAACAAACTGATTGATGCAATGATGTTTATTGCAAGGATCATTAGCGGAGGAGAATCAGGAGATTCTAATGATCCGTGACTGCATAAGTGAAATTATAAAGTGGCGGACATAAAGGGTCCCATTGGCTGTGGCTATGAGGCTTGTATAAGGTCTATGTTCTTTGATTACTTGATTTTTAAATCTTCTCAGCGGTACTAGCAGGTTGAAATGACATAATCACCCATGCTTTGGTCATAGAGCAAAAAGCTTCATTCCTCATTGTAACGTAATTGGTCATCACTTAAAAAGTGATGAAGTAAAACCATTTGAATCCTCCCTTTTTCTTTTGCAAACGGTATGACATCCTCTTATGAAAACAAAAAGCAAAAAAGAAAAAATAAATAATTATTTTTTAAAGGAGGAGAGGAAGGAAAAAAGAGTACAATAGTAGCTTAACATACGGCTGATTGTAGGCTATATGGGGACAAACCAAAAGATGATCCTTCAATCAAATAAAAGGCAATAATCTTGGCTTCATAAATTGCATTCAGATTCCCATCACTGTTGGTTTGGTTTCTTTTGGGTGTTATGTGTTTCTCTCAATACCTTCTTTATATATACACAATAACACAAAATTGGAATTGTCATCCTGTATTTCATGTGGATATATTTAGTTATATACAATTATACATACATACAACTAATAACAAGCATTATTGTATTCAATGCTAGAAAATGGAGCGTGAACCGAGGCGCAAAATTTACAATTGACACAAAAAAAAATATTAAATGTTTTACTAAAGAAATATGATATAAAGAAATTATAGAATTTGGATAATCACTCCATTCTAAATTTTTAACTAAATCTCTACGGAGATATAAAATAGGAATTTGTGATTTTTCATCTAAAATTAAGTTCTAATTACACTCGAAATATTCTCTAACAAAAAATTAAGCTCCAAAAATACAAAGAAAAAATATAAAAAAAAAACGAAACCAATATTCTCTAACAAAAAATGTAACTAATAACTTAATACATAAAATAATATAGAGACACAATATACGAAAAAAAAATCCAATAATCTTTTGTAATATTCACTAATTATGACTCATAACCTTTAATAAAATGGTTTACATAAACTTAAGGGCAAATGATTTGGTTAAACTAAGTGCATTTAAAAATGTCCTGAATGTCCCAAATAAAAAATTGTAATGTTAAAGTCCTAAACCACGTTTCTATATAAATCGAATTAAATAAATTCGATTTAGGTAGTAAATCGAATCTAAATGATTCGAATTAGGTGAACGTAAATCGAATCAAATCAATTCAATTTAGGTATGAACATAATTTGAATCAATTAGATTCGATTTATGGTTGGACGTAAATCAAATGAATTAAATTCGATTTACATATGGAACCAGCTTTACAGTAAATCGAATTTAATTGTTTCGACTTACAATGCGGGGAGGTATATAAAAACAAGCTGCTATACGAAATTTTGTAGAAGAGTGAGATTCACAATGGCTAGTGATAAGAGTTTTGTAGCTCTTGTGCACTACAGAAGGTCCATTAAGAAGAAAACGCGATCAGGAATTAAGTTCACTGACAAGGACCCGTTGAGTATTTTTCTCAAACCTTCGACAAGTTTCGCTTAGTTTAAGAACACTATACTCCAGAGACTAGGACTGCATGGCGTGAAACGAGTGAAATGTATGCGTCTCAGGGCGCCATCTCTCTACGAAGGCGCTGACCAACGGCTCGTCCAACCGAAACCAACTCTCGTTCAATCTTGCAAGATGGTATAGACCAGCCATCTGCAAGTAAAGAATGATCTTATCATCCAACATCATACCGTGCTGCCGTCTTATGCTGATGATGCATCGATGGGGCTGCATAAGAATAGAAGATGACTTCTCACATTCGTCACAAAAACACCTCTCAATGCATCAAAATTTCTAGTTACCACAACATTGCATGCCATCACTTTGCAAACATTTTTATCTTTCTATCCCTACAAATCTTTTATACATAGAAACGCTAACCACTACATTACTCATCTCCAATTTTCGTATTAACAAAAAAATTACTAGTACGAGATAAAAATATGTTCTTTTTATTAACAAAGATAAAAAAAAGTAGTTAACCTTGTTCATTAATCTACAGCTAGCCCTATTCTACAGTTAATAACTCACTAAGCCTGACATGAACTAAATTCAAATATCTGTTTCTGAATTTATTTTATAAATCCCACATTAACAGTTCTAACTAACTACTAATTTATTTAAAAACATATTAAACATTAAAAAAATATAAACCTCGAGGTGGACGACTCCAGCAATATGCGCGATTCCGTCAAGTCGATACAGACGATATGGGTTGTCCTCCATGCATGCAGATTCGGTCCAACCCGAGTGGCTTTCAGATAATCTCAGAACTGGGTGGTGGGGTATAAAGTTTCTGGGTTCGAATCAAGTGACTTCGATTTGTTTATATAGCGAAGAAGCAAGCAAATCGAATCAACTTGATTCGAATTATGCGCGTTCCAATTGCTTGTAAATCGAAGCAAGTCAGTTCGATTTAAAGAAACATCAAATCGAATCAAGTGGATTCAATTTACGTGGGTTTTGAATTCTGTAGGCTAAATCGAATTGTGTTAATTCGATTTACGTATTTACTGAAATCGAATTCACTTAGTTCGATTTATATATTTTTTTACCACAACCGTGATTCGAATTGGATTGATTCGATTTGCATTAAAATTTTTATCTCACTTAATTCGAATCATTTAGTTTCAATTTACTACGTATTTGGCTAAATTGAATTCACTCAATTCAATTTATATAAAAGTCAACATTAAAATTTTGTGATTGCAATTTTTTATTTGGGACACTGAGGACATTTTCAAATGTACTTGGTTTAACCAAGTCATTTACCCTAAACATAAGGTCAAACTACCTATTTATCCTATTCTTATGGAAGTAAAAGGATATCCAACCAAACAAGTTACAAATAAGTTCTCCTAATGGTCATAATATAAAGATTAGTCAATATTTTTAACTATATTATGATATAACACTTGTAACTAAACATTTATAGTTCTTGATAATTTTACTATGTTCTTCAACTGGATATTTATATAACTTGATATTTGTTTAACTTGTGCACATTCATTTCCAACACATTAACAAATCAAAATTGATTTAAATTTTTCACATTTAATTCAATTCTTTTTTCTATTTTTTATGGTTGGAGGATTAATAATGTATAAAAAGAAAAAAAACTTAAGAGTCAATAATTTTAATTAGTTAATAGACACTATAACTTTAGCTAATTGTAATATTTAATAAAGGGTAAAATATATTTTTTGTCATTAAAATTTGACAAAAATTTCAAAAATAACCCCAAACTTTATTTTGTTTTAATTTTATTCTAAAAGTTTTTGATTTGCATCAAATATACTCCTAACGGCTAATTTTCCAAAAAATTTAAGACATATTCAACAATAATTTCATAAGAACAACCCCTCAACATAAACAAATCAAGTATAATTTTCATGCATTATTGTTAGATTGGTCTTAAATTTTTTAAAAATTTAGCTGTAGAGAGTATATTTGATACAAATCGAAAATTTTTAGAACAAAATAAAACTTAGGGATATTTTTAAAATTTTTAACAAACTTCAAGGATAAAAAATATACTTTATCCTAAATTATTTTACATTTGATTTGATCTTTCCTCAGTAAAAATGTAATATACAGAGTCTCAACATCCTGTAGCTACTAGTTCTCGTTCCCCTTATGAGCCTGCAACAGTTTTCGTCACCAATTCGAGTATGAAGTAAGAACGAGGCTTTCAAGGTAAATGATGTTGATGCTACAACATCTCCCGTCACTTTCATAAGCATGCAATTATAATTGCTAATTTGTCATATGCATGTTATAAAGTGTTAAGTATCGTGTCTATTCATCTGTTTTGTCTATGACTAAATAAGATATAACGACATTTAATTTGGATTTATACTTTTTTCATAAAATATAATATTTCATGTCTCTAGAGGTTAGGCATGAATCTCGAGTTCTTTCATGAAGCAATTAAGCGTTTGAATGTTGCAAACAGCAACACAACCACCCTCTAACATGTAACCTCTATCATTTCAATGCGCGTGTTCCTTGTCTTATCATACTCATGAGCCCTCTTTTCATTTTCTCGTGCTTAATCAGTGATAGGCTTTTCTTTAATTAATTACAAAAGGTTTGGTTTCAATTTTACGTTTCAATATATTATTGGTGTTTAATGATTGCAACTGCTCACGTCCTTGTGTTTCCTTGGGTGAGAATAGGCCAGCGCAACCATCAAAGTCCTACAACGACATACAAACCTTTAATAAATAAATAAACAAGCTTTAGAAAATTATATTAAATAAATTATTTAAACCAACTCTAAATAATTGAAAAATAAGTCTGATTCTTAATAAACTAGAATAATATTGTACATCCAAGTATTTTTGTTAATCAAATCTAACTAAATTAATCTAATATAATAAAAATCAATTATAGTTAGTATTATTCCAAATCTTATTATTTAACTTGATTGAATTTAATTCATAAAAAGACTTAAATGTGTAGCATTACTCAATTAACTATTAGGTTTTCATTTTCAATGTATTAGAGTAATTAATATGAAAATGCAATAATTTATTTTTTAAAATGAAGCAATGAACATAATTTTTGTCTTGTGATCATGGCGTATCATTAGATCTATATTGTGGAATGAATAATAATGTTATTCATATCGTATTTCAACTTAAATAATTAATAATGAATTAAATTTAGTGTGGTTAATTAACTCATTCATCTATCTTTTAATTTATTATTACTAATAGCTTTCAAGTGACAGATTTGGCGAAAACAATATGATCAAATCGAATATGAATATGTTTGTTCGATCGTTATGCTTTACCAATGCAACTTTATTTTATGATAATGTGACTAACTGACTATGATTCTTTGGCTACCTAAACTCAAATAATAATTCTCTTCTACAACTGTATGAATGGAGCAAAAGCTAGGTATTGGCTTTCCACCGGATGTAATAGCCAAACTGTTGATTGAGTTATGAAGTGATTGCCTACCCCATATTTTACTGGTTTAATTTGCTAATTATTACTGCTAATTGATAGGTTGAAGAATGAGAAGAAGCGGTGGTTGATTGGTTCTTTGTTGTTATATGGACAATTTGGCTAGAAAGAAATAGTAGAGTCTTCAATAATAAAGGCTCCGAAGTGATGGAAATTATAAACAAGTCCTTTATGCTCTCCGACAAGTGAATTGGTGGTGAACCTCTTGGTTGTTGATGGCACTGCCGAAGATGACTAGAGAGTACGTTACCTTTGGAGTTGCTCGATACCAGTTTGTACGTTGAGTAGCCTGTTTCTTGACTTTTTGTTGCTCCACCTTGTTGTGTCGAGCACTTTTTACTTCAAAAAAAAAATTCGATTTTAGTTAAAAAAAAAAAACTGGGCGGTATCAATCTAATTTCTAATTATTTATTTATTTTTGTATTATCCAAATGTTCATTACAAAAAATTCGTTAAAAACTGTCAAAAATATTGCTGAATTTTGGGTGAAATGTTTCCGTCAATTTTACCGTCGAAATTTCCGAAAAATTGTCATAATAATTTATCAAGCCAAAAAATTATCATCAAATTCGGTATCTCATCCTAAAATTCAATGGTAATTTTTTGTGCGAATTTGGATTTTATTGGCGCCAAGTTTACTGTCAGATTTTGTGACCGAAAAATCCGATAATAACATCAATGAATGAAACGTGTCGTTTTGATAATCGTCAGCTTGTTAACATCGGATTTTGTCACCGATAAATGTTCGCTCCTTTTCCGTCACTTCTGCATAGCCTCTCTCTCTTCTCTTTTCTTTCTTCTCTTTTCCTCTCATCCATTGAAGGTAGCCCTTACAAGCCCACCGCTGCAACTGCTCCTTTATCATCGTTGCTGTGTAGAACGTCTCCGCCACTACTGCGGGAGTCGTAGAACACAACTCTACCATGTCTCTATTCACCTCTGACGCTGTCCCGTCGCCGTTGACTATGCCGCCATCATCACCGCTAAAGACCACCGCGCCAGAGGTAAGTAGTTTTTCCATCGATGTTTTTTTTAATAGAAAGAGAAAATCTTAAATTTTAGTGTCCACCACCACAGAGAAAAATGTTGTCACTATTCATCATAGCATTACCACCATTGCGCCGCTGCCACTGTTAAAAGTAATTTTTTAGTGAACGTTTTTATTTACATAATTTTTTTATTAATTTAGGATTTTATTATGACTTATTACATTTTTTTAATAAAATGTGTTATTAGAGTTTTAATATATTGTTTGTTAGATTAATTTAATCTAATTAAAAATTAAATAAGATTTGGTTTAATTAAGATTTGGTTAATTAAGTTGTAAATTAAGGTAATTAGTTAGATAAATTAGATTTTTTTGAAGAATTTTTTTATTAATTTAGGTTAGATTAGTTAAAACTTTTGTTAAATTTTTTATTATTTTTTTTATGAAATGTGTGATTAGGGTTATATTTTTGTTAGATTAATTTAGTCTAATTAGGAATTGAATAAAGTTAAGTTAGGTAAGTTTTAAATTAAAGTAATTATTTAGATAAAGTAGTTCTTTTTATAATTGTTTTATTAATAGGGTTTTATTAAAATTTTTATTAAACTTTTTTTATTACATAATATTGGCTTTAGTTTAAGGTTTGAGTTAGAATAGTTTATAGTTAAAATTAGATAAAGTAAGTTAATTTAGGATTAATTAAGATCTTGGATTTACGGTAAGTAGCTAATTAGGGCAAATCGCAGTATTAAGCCAGTTTGGTGATGAAATTACATGATTCAACCAAATTGAAAAATGAGACATGGATCAACCAAAAGTATGTCTCTATATAATTCAAATCAATCTAACTCGAACTGAAAACAGGAGTAATTCGAATCAATGTTGTTTGAATTATGAGGGACTATGCATGCTAGGTAGTTCGAACCGAACTGATTCGAATTATACATGGGGTAGTTCGAATCACTCTGATTCGATTTATATGGTGACCTATTCGATAGGCAGTTCGAATCTAGCCGATTCGAATTATGATACCCCAGACGTGTATAAATATGGTGTGAACGTGAATTGTGTTCATTCGAGTGAGACAAAATGGCTAGTGAGGAGAGTTTTGTAGTGTTGGTTCATTATAGAGGGTCCATTAAGAGAAAACACGCTCTGATGTGAAGTTCACTGATAAAGATCCTCTGAGTATTTTTATGAGACCTACGACGAGATTTGATGACTTTTTGAATTCTATAATACAGAAACTTGGGCTGCAAGGTGTGAAACGGGTTCAGAAGTTATTCTAACGCATTCCGATCTCAGTGCTTAGAGATGACGTGAAGTACGATTCTTTCATCATAGGGAGTGACGAGGATTTGTAGGTCCTGTTCCATTATAGTCGGCAATTTTCCGAGGTCAGGATACCTGAGCTGTTGGCAAAGTTGGTTGACGTGGTATCTAGTTCGGGAGGTTCAAACCGGAATACCCAAACTCTAGGCACGGTAGCCGGTTCTAGCTCGAGAACTGTTGGTGCATCTTCGTCTGTACCTGTGAATGCACCTCGGGACGAGCTTGTCGGCTCTCCGTCATTCGCCGTTGATCTCAACTGCAGTGGTGGTGGAGAGGTTGGTATCGTGGATAGGGTGCCAATTTCTTTACAGTTAGGGATGGCAAAACTCTCCGAGACGCGGCGATCCCTGCAGGGACTGCCCCGAATGGGGATCCGACTATGGAGAATTTTTCCCGTGAGGATGGAGACGGGGGACAAAATTCCCCCGAGGCAGGCGCGAGGACCAGAGTGGGGATCCCCGCCCCCATCCCCGCAAATCCCCGAAGTTCATAAATTTACTCAGGAAATCTCTAACGCTGTCCATACTCCATCCAACCTCTCGCCGCTCTCCCTTCTCACTGCATCATCACACCTCACTGTGCCATGATCCTCACTGCGTCGTGCTCTCTATTTGCGGTGTTCTTTTCCGTAACTTTGTCATCGTCTCCATTCTCCTCTCTATTGTCATGTCTCCCACCTTGTCCACTTCTCTATCCTTTGGCTCGCCGTTGCGTTCTCTCACTGCGTCATTTCGAAAGAAGTCACCATCTTATCGTTTGGATTTTTTGTATAAAATCTTATTATTTTTGTATAGAATGGATACTTACATCTCTATTCATATGAAAATTAATAATTAGTTAGAACTATCAGATAGATGGGGAATGGGGTCCCCGCGGGGAATGGGGCCCTGTCGGGAATGGGGATGGGGAGCAATATTCTCCCACGGTAGGAAATGGGGGCAGGGACGGGGAGTAAATCTGGGGGCGGGGATGGGGAGCAGGGAGGCATCCCCCGCCCCCGCCTTGCCCCATTGACATCCCTATTTACAGTGTGGGGCACCGGCTGGTATGGGTGATGCATTGTTGGATGATGATGGTGATGATGATGTCGAGCTTGACCTCATTGCTGATGACAGTGACGATGACATTGCAGCGAGTAATCCAGCTGGGACTGGCGGTGGTTCTAGCTCTGGGACTCAGCAGTACCCTACGCACTTTTCATCTTTGGACTTGGATGCCATGAGACAAGAGGAGGTTCCTGGAGAACCTACTGGATTTGGTGCTAGAGATACCCAGGGTACTAGAGGTCTTACAGGATTTCAGGTTGGTCAGCAGTTTCAGGATAAAGAGGAGGCTGTGTTAAGCATGAAGACGTATAGCATCTGACGCGGGGTATAGTACAAAGTGGTGGAGTCCGATTATCGCAGGTATGTTGTGAAGTGTACCGAATTTGGGAAAGGATGCACATGGTTGATTAGGCTAAGTCTCCGGCAGCGCAAGGGTATTGTGGAGGTAAAACGATACAACGGACCTCATACTTGTCTCGGGACGTCGACCTCGAGTGATCACAGGAGTCTTGATTATCATGTGATCTCGGCCTTCATCATGCCAATGGTCAGAGCTGATGCATCCGTCTGCATCAAGGTACTACTGAATGCGACAGAGGCACACTTTTGGGTTCAGGCCGACTTATAGGAGGGTTTGGTTGGCCAAACAGAAGGTCGTCGCCCATATTTACAAAGATTGGGATGAGTCATACAACGAGCTGCCGTGATGGGTCTTAGGTGTGCAGCTAACTATGCCTGGTAGTGTTGTAGTGCTGAGGACGATAATGCCATATGCCGAGGCTCCAATATCTCCAGATGCACAACCTGAAGAACGTTAAGAGAGTTATACGGCATCCAAATAAACTGCGAATACAAACAGTCATCGTTTAGCCATGCACACTTGCTAATCTAAAAGAGACCAGATTATAATCAAAAGGAGTGGTTCAGATACTTATGTCCCCAGCCTGTAAGAGGTTTATTCTGAGCCTCCACATCGCAACGCGAGGTCCTTTCTCGCTCGCTGTAGGATTGTGACCTGACCACCTGCAACCTACGACCATGTTATCACAAAATGAAAATAACACCAAGTAATATAACAGTATAAACGTAGATATAATAAAATAATAGCAGACGATAGAATAAATTAATAGTACCTCGAGGCCAAGAGCTAGCTGAACGTATCATATCCAGCGGGTCTACATCCAGGAAACTGCCAGAAAATTCATTACTGAAGTAGCTGTAACGGTCCGGCTAACTTGACCACATGACCACATGTTTGTTCACCATGTGACACATGCACCGGTATAACCACAAGAGAGCAGCTGATCCCCAACTGTACCCACCCATATCCTCAAGCCTAGCTATGTATGGGAGCCACCTAATGTGAATGCAGTTGCCGGACTTATCGGCAAATAGCTGAGTCCCTAACAACATCATGATATAGGCCTGAGCATACCTCCTAATAGTGGGCTCATCGGCTCCCTCGGGAAGCTCTCCAAATGTCTCATGGAACCAGCTGCAATTCACTACAAACTTTTGAATTTGGTTCGCAAGAGGTAACACACCCAGCAAGTCCTGGAGCCACACCCAAGCTGGCCGACCACCCTCGATGTACGTCTAAAAATCTGTCAGGCAACCACTAACATAATGTCCATCGATCGGCAGTCCGAACTGGTACGCCACGTCCTGCAGTGTAATAGTGCACTCCCCAAACGGCATATGAAACGTGTGCGTCTCCGGATGCCAGCGCTCAACGAACGCACTGACTAGGGGCTCATCCAGTCTGAACCATCTCTCGTTCGGCCTCACAAGATGGTATAAGCCAGCCATCTGCAAGTACGGAACAAACCTCTCATCCAGACGCATACCCTGTTGCCGTCGCATGCTCGGAATACATCACTGGGGCTGCAAATAGAATGTACCAGAATATAAAAACACTAACAAAACCACTAACATCATTCACTAACAAAACCACTAACAAAATCACTAACAAAACCACTAACATCATTCACTAACAAAATCACTAACATCATTCACTAACAAAACCACTTGTATGGCAATCCTATCTAACTTAGCAACGGTACATAATGACTACCATTTTAACACACCAAAGATAAAAATATGAAAAAAAAATAAATGATTCACTCCTATTTTAAAGAACAAGTTTGCACTAACCTCTTCATTGATAACACCAGCTATATGGGCTACTCCATCCAAACAATAAAGTCGGTTCGGATTATCCCCATCGGCTAAATATTCTTCTCAAGCCTTTGTTGGAGTCGTACGGGAGTCTTTTTCTCTGGGATTTGGTGGGGCATGGATTTAGAATAGTGGTGTTAGGAAATTATTTAATTTCCTAACTTATTTGTGGGCAATACATATATCAATTATAATCACAAATGATGCTATTTCAAATTAAATGACTTATATAATGATGATCTCATTTATTGTTATAAATGCTAATTGAATAAGTCATTATTACTTTTGATTTAGAATTAAATGAGAATAAAACCGGATATTATCTTTTGTTCTTTAGATAATTATCTTTTTGGATTTTAGATATATTATCTTTTGGACTTTAGATACTATTTTATTTGGGCTTTAGGGTTTAATGGGTACCATGCTCAAATATAAATAGACCTTCAGAATTTCGGTCCCCAATATACCAAAGTCGCCTTTGTTACTCTTTTCCCATCAAAAGAGTTGCAGTTCAGCCACTTAGGAATACAGAAGGCTTTGGTTGAGGAAGATCGAAAGAACTACAAGATCCAAATTCTTCCATCAATTTCTGACTCTTATGAATTCAGGTACGCTTCCGCATTGTGTTGTATTTTTGGTGATTCAATATGAATAATCTGGATTATTAAAATTAATTTATTCCAACAAGTAGTACCACAACCATCCATAATTTAATCATCACAAATATTCGTTTTTTTTATTTTTCTATTATCGAATCAATATATATGTATATGTGTAAAGCATGTTGTATTTTATTTGTTTGTAAAATTGATAATTTCATTTGAAATATTGATGGAGTACTATTAAATTATAATTTTTTTTAAAAGTCTAAAAAATATCATTAAGATTTAAATTCTTTTACGATTTAAATATTTTTTTTAATTGTTACATAAGAAAATTAGTAATAATTTGAATTATTATACCCACATATTTTATAAAGATTTGGTTTTGGAATAAATTGATTGAACATTATACTGCCAAAGTAGCCTCTTTTATGAAAATTGATTTATTCAAAACATAAGAAATATGGTAATATGTAATTCATGCGAATATTGGTCAGCCCAAAGAAAGGTCTATATTTGGCCGAATTACATGCACATATTAATGGTAAATAAATATTTGGGTAACTAAGAATAAAGTAATACTTATTATTTATGCGAACAATAATCGGCCCAAAGGAAGTTTATTGTTTGGCTAAATAATAAGCATTGCACACTTTTGTTTATTTTCTATTAATTATGCAGTCAATAATCGGCCCAAAGGAAAGTTATTGTTTGGCCAATTAATAGAAAATATATGCGGTAATAAGTAGGTTGCAAAATTTAAGTCTCCATGTGCATATTAAGTCGATCCAAAGAAAGGCTTAATATGCGACAGGAATTTTGACAATATTTGATTACTGCAATGAGAGTATCACTTACGGTTAATTTTTTTATCCAAAGATTGAAAATTAATGTTGTTCTAGATATCTCAATATGGATTTTTTTCCATTATTTAACTAATGTTTACTGCATGTTTTTTTTGTTCTAATCCAGAAACTATGGCTTTAGCTACCAATGTTTCTGCACAAATTAGCAGTATTCCTATGCTGAATGGTTCAAACTTTAAAGTTTGGAAAGATACCGTGGAGATTGTCCTCGGTTGTATGGATCTAGATACAGCTCTTCGAGAGGAGAAACCCACTTTCACTCCGGAAAATCTCAATGAGATTAAAATAGAGTAGTGGGAGAGATCCAATCGAATGAGCATTATGATCATGAAACGCTCAATTCCTTAGGCGTTTCGGGGCTCAATTATTGAGGATAAAGATGCCAAACAGTTTCTAAAGGGTGTTGAAAAATTCTTTACTAAGAATAAAAAGGTGGAGGCAAGTAGTCTTTTGAGCAAACTTGTCTCCATGAGGTATAAAGGTAAAGGGAACATTAGTGAGTACATTATGGAAATGTCTCATCTTGCTTCAAAATTGAAAGCACTAAAGTTAGAGTTGTCTGAAGATTTACTCGTGCATTTCATTTTGATTTTCCTTCCTGCACACTTTGGGCAATTCAAAGTGAGTTATAACACTCTGAAGGACACTTGGTCCTTAAATGAGCTTATATCTCAATGTGTGCAAGAAGAAGAGAGGCTACAGCAAGATAAGACTAAAAGTGCTCACATGGCTTCATCTTCTCAGAATAAAAGAAAATGTGATACTACTGCGGATATACCTTCTCAACAGAAAAAGGCTAAGAAACAGGATCAAGTTTTAACCTGTTTCTTCTGTAAGAAGGCGGAACACATGAAGAAGGATTGTACCAAATATGCCACTTGGCGTGTAAAGAAAGGTATAATTCTTACTTTTGTTTGTTCTGAGGCTAGTTTAAGTTATGCACCTGTTGATACTTGGTGGGTAGATTCTGCTAGTACTACTCATGTAAGTGTCACTATGCAGGATTGCCTGTGGAGCTGACCGCCAAGTGATGCTGAAAGATACATCTACGTGGCAGACGGCAATATAGTTGCAGTCGAAGCTATCGAAATCTTTAGATTATGTTCCACGAGTGGATTTTACTTGGATTTATTAGAAACATTTTATGTACCGTCATTTAGACGAAATTTGGTTTCTGTTTCTCGTTTGGACAAATCAGGTTATTTTTGTTCATTCGGAGACAATAAAGTCAGTCTCTTTTATAATTCGAATAATATTTGTTCTGGTCATTTGGTGGATAATCTATATAGGCTTAACTTAAATTCCTATAATAATGAATACTGCAAACGGGTACAAAACAAAAACTGAATGAGAATTCGGCATCATTATGGCACAAACTCCTAGGCCACATCTCTAAACAGAGAATTCAGAGGCTCGTGTCGGATGAAATTCTTGGACCCCTAAATTTGGCAGACTTTGAAGTCTGCATTGAGTGCATAAAGGGGAAAAGGACAAACGAAAGAAAATTAGGTGCTGAGAGAGCTAAAGCTGTCTTAGAACTGATACATACCGATATATGTGGCACATTCCCTACTGTCTCTTGGAATGGACAACGGTACTTTATTACGTTCATAGATGATTACTCTCGTTACGGGTACCTATATTTAATTCATGAAAAGTCCCAAACCTTGGATGTTTTCAGGTCTTTCAAAGCTGAAGTTTAACTTCAACTTGGAAAGAAAATGAAAGCTGTCAAATCTTATCGTGGTGGTGAATACTACGGAAGATATGACGACTCAGGTGAGCAACGTCCCAGGCCTTTTGCTCTTTTCCTAGAGGAGTGTGGTATTGTTCCGCAATACACCATGCCAGACAAACCTAGCATGAATGGTGTTGCAGAGCGAAGGAACCGATCTCTTAAGGACATGGTGAGAAGTATGATTAGTCATTTTTCCTTGCCTGAATCACTCTGGGGAGAAGCATTAAAGACCGCAGTGTACATCCTTAATAGGGTGCCAAGCAAAGCAGTTAACAAAACCCCATATGAAATTTGGACTGGGAAAAGGCCAGTATAAAGTATATGCATATTTGGGGATGTCCAGCTAAGACACGACCTTATAAGCCGCATGAAACAAAATTGGACTCAAGGACAATTAGTCGCTACTTTGTTGGTTACGCTGAGCGCTCACGGGGGTACAAGTTTTACAATCATGCATCAAGGTCTATTTTTGAAACGGGAAATGCGAGATTTCTTGAGGATGTTGAGTTTGGGGGGAAGAAAATATTAGGAATGTTGCTTTTGATGAGGATTCTGTAACAAAAAATGATCAGGTCTTTGTACCTATTATTGTTCAAGACACAGTTATAGTACAAGAGCACAATGAGAATCCTACTGTAGATCCAGTTACAGTACAAGAGAACAATGAGAATATCGTTGTTGCTCAAGATACTGCTACAGCACAGAAAAATAATGAAAATCCTCCTCAATCCCAATCCATACAGCAAGCTCAACAACCTCAAGAAGTGTCATTAAGGAGATCCAATAGAGAAAAGAGAAAATTCATCTATGATCTCAAACAAGCTTCCCGTTAATGGTATCACGAGTTTCATCAAGCTATTACCTCATATGGTTTTGAGGTAAATATTATATATAAATGTGTATACCGCAAGTTCAGTGGGAGTAAATACATCCTTTTGGTCTTACATGTTGATGACGTTCTACTTGCCAGTAACGATATAGGCTTGTTACATGAAACTAAGAAATTTCTATCGAACAAATTCGAAATGAAAGATTTTGGTGATGTCTCTTTTGTATTAGGAATCGAGATACTAAGAGATCGCTCTCAAGGTATTCTTGGATGATCACAAAAGAATTATATCGAAAAGATTTTAAGTAGACATGGCATAGAAAGATGTAGACTAATGGACACACCCGTAACTAAAGGAGACAAGTTCAGTCTCAAGCAATGCCCTAAAAATGATCTTGAGAGGACAACAATGCATGATAAACCTTATGCATCAGCACTAGGGAGCTTAATGTATGCTCAAGTCTGCGCAAGTCCCGATATATCATTTATAGTGGGAGTGTTGGGTAAATACTTGAGCAATCCAGGCATGGATCATTGGATAGCTATTAAACGCGTAATGCGTTATCTAAAGAGAACAAAGGATTACATGCTTGCTTATCGGAGATCAGAAAATTCTGGAGATCATTAGGTACTCTAATTCCGATTTCATGGCATATGGTTGCGAAACCTTGTCATTGAACTTCATATAGTAGATGACATTGAAAGGCCATTAAAGATATTTTGTGACAATAAGTCAGCAGTATTATACTCCAACAACAATAAGAGCTTGACAAAATCGAAGCATACAGACATCAAGTTCTTAGTTGTCAAGGAGAAAGTTTAAGAAAAACAAGATTTCCATAGGATATATAGGAACAAAGTATATGCTAGCAGACTCAATAACCGAGGAATTGATCCCTAAAGTCTTTCATGAGCACACTGCTCGGATGGGTGTCAATATTAGTGATGCCTTGGTTTAGTGGGAGTTTATTTTATGCTATATGTCCTATGACAGATATTGAGTTCTTTTTCTGCAGAATTAAGTTGATGGTTTATTTCATGTTATATGAAATGTTCATTTTGTAATATTTGTATTGTGTTTGATCTCAATAAAGTTGGACTAGCTGGAAATAGACATGCATTAGATCACTTGGCATGTAATTTTCATATTACTCATCCAAATTTGATCTATGTCGTTAAGTATATTAGGATGGTGATTGGCGTGGTTTAGTCACGACATTTAATGTGATAAAAGCTGCGGTAGTTCCATATCTAATGTATGAGACGGACCAGATTGTTAAAGTAATGAGAGAAATAGCATTCAGATGCGCGCATAAAGTTTATAAGATGTGATTATGTCAAGAAAGAATATATGTATAGCCCAAGTGGGAGATTGTTAGGAAATTATTTAATTTCCTAACTTATTTGTGGGCAATACATATATCAATTATAATCACAAATGATGCTATTTCAAATTAAATGACTTATATAATGATGATCTCATTTATTGTTATAAATGCTAATTGAATAAGTCATTATTACTTTTGATTTGGAATTAAATGAGAATAAAACCGGATATTATCTTTTGTTCTTTAGATAATTATCTTTTTGGATTTTAGATATATTATCTTTTGGACTTTAGATACTATTTTATTTAGGCTTTAGGGTTTAATGGGTGCCATGCTCAAATATAAATAGACCTTCAGGGTTTCGGTCCCCAATATACCAAAGCCGCCTTTGTTGCTCTTTCCCCATCAAAAGAGTTGCAGTTCAGCCACCTAGGAATACAAAAGGCTTTGGTTGAGGAAGATCGAAAGAACCACAAGATCCAAATTCTTCCATCAATTTCTGACTCTTATGAATTCAGGTACGCTTCCGCATTGTGTTGTATTTTTGGTGATTTAATATGGATGATCTGGGTTATTGAAATTAATTTATTCCAACAAGTGGTTCGAATGAGGTTACTTTGAAACTCTTTATATAGGCAAGGGCCATCTAATTTGAATGAGTAGGATTCGAATTACTAACGGCAGCCAAAACAGGGGGTAATTCGATACAGCCTGTTTTGAATTACTATAGCCACGAAATTGTGGGCTAGTTCGAATGATGCTAATTCGAACAAGTAAGTGTTCGTATGTGTGTGTAATTCGATTTAGTGTGAGTTAATGTGTGTGTAATTCGAATCAGTGTGATTTGAATTATTATGATGAGTAAATGCAGGCATAATTCGAATTATAGTGATTCGAATTACTATGGTATGTGTAATTCGAGTGGCTCTAATTTGAACTATATAGAAAAGTGCTCTTGGCAGAATCTTGTAACATTTTTATTTTTGGTGGAATTGTATAAAACCAGCTTCTAGTTAGTTTATATGCGTCATTTGCCCAGCTAATTATATAGATTTATAGTTTAAAATTTATTGATTAGTTAAGAGTTTATTGGATTAGTTTAGGATAATTCACTTCATTTAATTTTTATAATTTTTTTTACAAATTTTATTAATTTTGTTTATTAATTGTTAACTTTTGCCAACTTTATTTCTATTTTATAATTTTTTTTTGTTTAAACATTGTATAGCGTTATCTTGGATTATTCGTGCTGCTTATATATGTGGGTTATTCGTGCAGTATCAAGGTTGGTTTTTTATTTTTTAGATATGTTAAATTGTTTTTAGTTTTTTATCGAATTTACTTTCTTAGAATAGAATTTTAGGACGAAAGTGGAAGAAGGTTATCTAGTTATGTCTTCTCGAAACCTTTATTTGTTGAAAAATTGTGAAGTAATAAGGAGATACACACTAAAACGACTAGAATTTTATGTTTGCTCGGATGTTTCTTTATTTTAATATATGGTTGCGATTGTTTAACAATGAAAACAGGAAAATTTTGTTGGTGGAGGTCTTTGAATTAAGAAAAAAATTCTATTGAATTTTTGTTAAAATTGTTTAAAGACATATTTAGTTTGTAAAAGTTAATAATACCTAAAAGTTTGTCGAATTTTTTAAAAAATTTAACAAGGATGTGTTGATTGTTTGTTTTAGTACATTGTTGCAATTATTTCTATATTATATATTGAATTTGGATTATGATATTTAACTATTTTAATTATTTGTTTCAGATAAACATGACTAGTAAAGGTAGTGTTGGGAGTTGGTGGTCATCCCCCATTCCTGGCTACCTAGTCATCCTCTACATCGGTTATGCCTTCGACTTCGTAGACACAAGCTTTAGGGGGACTATCCTTTTATCATGGTCTTGAACCTAAATTATCATAGTCTTGTAGCCATTGTTCTACCTCGATCTGAGTCAGAGTGAACTCCTCTACTGCTTCCACCTCATCAGCAGAACCCTACATCCACGCCACCTCTTGTGACCGATCTCGTAGTAGTGTCAGCTTCTTCTCATAAATCCCATTCAAATCACACAGCACCACAGATCACTAAAATAATGATTTGGCTTAATGGCATGATTGTCTAAACATTAAACTTCTTTAATTTGTATATTCTATTAATATTTAGTTTTCATTTAATGTATACTTTTTTAATAAGTGTAAATTATTTCATCGTAAATTTACACAGGATAATAACATTTGTATCATGAGTATATAAACGTTATCAAATTGCCTACAATCACTCTTGGTCTTCACTTTGAATTTTAAATGACCATATTACAAATAATTAAATTTAATTGGTCAAAATTTTAAATTTATTTTTTTATTTTTCTATTATTTTAACTATTATTTAACTTAATCAAATTTAGTTTTTGTGTCATCATTCTTTTATTTTCTTAAACCTTTTTTTATTTTTATATTTTCAACTTTATTTTTCTATTTCTTGTCTAATAGTCATTTTCGCTTCATTAAATTCTTTATTTTTTTTATATAATTTTCTATGACTCTATGTATCTTCCAATTTCATTGTTTCTCTTTTTAAAATTTTCAATTGTAAATTTTAATTCAAACAATTATAGTTTAGGTATTAATTAAATATTTTATTTTTTTCATGACTTTATATATTTTTTTTATTCTCAATTTATTCATCCTTATTACTTGTTTTATATCTTTTGTTCTATTATATGTACCTATGTTGCATATAAAATTTTAAAATAAATTAATTAATTTACCAATTTTGAATATATTTTTTACTTTTAAAAATAATAATAAAAAATATTTAAATTATAATACATAATTAAATAGAATAATAATAAAAAATATTTTAATTACAATACATAATTAAACAGATGTATAAAATCTTTCATCTAACATTATATCAAAATTAAATTAAAAAATATATAACAAATTTAATTATTTTAAAAAGAAAGAAAGAAAAAAATTATAAATTATGTTTTTATTATTTTATATAAACATATTTTTTATATACAAATTTAATTTTTCTAGTATTTATATATAATTCTAGTTTCAAATTATAAATACTAGTATATCTTTAGCCGCTAATGTGCTAATTGATTCAGTTTTTTATTATTAAATATGTATAAAAAATTAGTTAGGATAACAAGTTTTCTATAATTTAATTAAAATATTTTAAGTTCAAGTTTTAGAAATAAAAAATATCTTTTTTTATAAATTATATATAATGAATAGTATTTTAAGAATAAAATTGTTCACTAACTCTTTAATTTTTATATCTCTATATAATTAATAATATTTAACAAAATTTATTTTAGTATATATATTTTTGCCCTCACTTTTAAAATCTTCTGGGTCCGTCACTGATTGTTGTCTTCATCTAGAAGTAGAATATGATGTGTTTAATATGTGGGTAGTAAATTAATTATCCAACGTTAATTATTTTTTAATTATGGTTTTATTTACTTTTTTTCTAATTTTTATTCATCTATTATTTTATTGTGCAGAAGAAATTCACATAGGATGAGGCCCACGACCAAATAATTAAGAAGATCTTCTATTATCACATGGCAAAGTGTCTTCAACAGATGTTAGACGTCGTATATATGGATGAGGAAGGACTACTTGACGCAGTGGCTTCGACCGACGTTAAGAAAGCCCTATATGTATACTGGGAGACGGATGAGGGTTTCAGTCGTCGTTAGGTCACAAATAGGGCCAACAGGACGTCGGCCAGGACGTCGAGATACACAAGAGGTTCGACCATGATTATGAAGACAAAAACTAAAATGGTATAACTTATTTTCATATGCTTAGCTCGTTTCATCTTTGTTCTTTTAATTAATTGTCAAATTTTATAATATGCTTATCCGATATGTGTAAATAAAATTTCTGCAACATCTTATTTTAAATATTGGAAGTTTTTAGGCAAATTCACACACTCAAGAAAAATAGAAATGTAAAGACGGAGTCCATGAAGCAAGAGCTTAAACAGGAATTAGAACACATACAGCGCATGTGGTGACAGATGAACATCTACTATAAATAAATGCGTGTAAGGAGTAGTGGTGCTGGAGGCAACGGCTTCTTATTTGTACTTTCACCAACCCAGACAGCACTGCCGCATCAAAATCAGCAAAAAGACCATCGAGAAAAGAAGGACGATAATAATTACGAAGACTTGTAGAGTTTAATGTTTTATTTTGTATAGGTATACATTACTAATCGTTATTTCATTGATGATATTATTTTGTTATAATATAATTTTTTATTTTAATAAAACATTTAGTTATTATTAATATTTATTTAGCTTTAATCAGGTTATAATTATGATAATCAAAATTAAAAAATTAAATATAAATTATCTTTTGATTGAAAAAATATTACGATCAATTTTGCATAAGGTAAATTCGATGGCATATTTACTTTTTAATTATTTTATTAAATAATATTATTATCGAAATTTCTGACTGTAATTAAGACGAGAAAAAATTAAAAAAGTGTGCTAATAGTACTGTTGGAAAAAATCTGATAATAACATATATCACTCTAAATTGGTTGTTCTACATATATTTATCGTCAAAATTTTTTATAGTAATTAATTAGTATTAGAAACTCAAAATTCGCCGATAAATCATACCGACGACGTTTATACCTTGAATTTTTTTCCCGATAATTTCAAAGATTTTCGACATTTTTTTAGTGGTTTACTACCTGCAATAATGATTAAATCATGCACATAAAAATAAGAGACTTTGAATAATAAAAAAAAAAAACATCAACCAGAATCTTCTCTTTATAACTTATAAGTTTATATACATCTCCAAGATTTAAACTATTGAGTAATTATTTAAAAAACCCAATATCGAGATGTCAATTTTGCTAGACCGACCTATATTAATTATGGGAATTTATTTGATAAAGTGTGATGATTGTAATTTATTTTAAGAGAGTGTATATTATATATGATGTTTTTTTATTATAAAAATAATAATTTTCATTTTTTATTAAAAAACACTCTTTATCATAACAAGATCTTTAATTTGATGCCTAATTAATAGTTTTATCTATACTTTTATAAAAAAAATACTAATTTATCACAATAACATGCAAAAATACTTTCATTACTTATTAAGCGTGAAAATTAATAAAGTTAATTTTAAAAAATAAATAAATAAATAATAATTAAATAAAATAAAAGATAATAAATAATTTTAGTTTATAATCTTATAATTTTAATGGTTGAAAAAGAGAAAAATTATATACCTCTAATTGACGGATGGTTTATATTGAAGAGACTAACTTATAAATTGAATTTTTTTAAAATTTATTTCAATCAAGTCATTCAGATACAATAACATAATATTTTTTTAAATAGTTTTCTCCTATATATGTAGAGAGAAGTATGTTCTCCTTTTGTCAAGAGAGAGTGTTATTGTAGTCTCCTTGTGATAGAGAGAAGTTGTAATTCTCAAAGAAAGTTATTCAATTATTTTCATATTTTATACAAATTTCTAATTTTTCATCTCTATATTTTGCTGTGTCATTTTTCTGGTACCTAATAGTAGTATCAGAGCCAAAGGTTGCTGATTAATTTTTTTCTGCTACAAATTACTATCCAAAAAAATGGCAGCAAAGTACGAAATTCCAAAATTTAGTGGGAGTAATTTTTTCGTATGGAAATTAAAGATAAAAGCCATTATAAGAAAAGACAATTGTGTGACAGCAATTGAAGGTAGACCCACTGGAATTACAAATGAAAAATGGAAGGAGATGGATAACAATGCTGTTGCAAACTTACACTTGGCACTAGTTGACTCAGTTTTATCAAGTGTAGTAGAGAAAAAGACAGCAAAAAAAATTTAGGATGCTCTCACCAAATTATATGAAGTCAAGTCACTTCACAACAAGATATTTTTGAAAATAAGACTTTATACTCTTCGAATGAGTGAGTCCACATCAGCAACGGATTACATCAACAATCTAAATACGCTATTTTTCCAACTCTCATCGTTGGAATATACGATAGCAGAAAACGAACGTGCAGAGCTCTTACTTCAAAGTTTACCGGATTCATATGATTAGCTTATCATTAACTTAACTAATAATGTTTTGACTGATTATCTTTCTTTTGATGACATGGCTGCTGCGATTCTTGAAGAAGAATTTAGGCGCAAGAATAAGGAAGATAGATTAGAGAACTCAAAACAAGCAGAGGCTTTGTTGATGACAAGAGGGAGATCAATGAAGCCTAGTTCTAGTGGGAGTCAAAGTAGACCAAAGTCACAAAATAAGAAGCAGGTCAAATGCTATAATTGTGGTAAGAGAAGGCACTTTAAGAAAGATTGTTGGAATAAAAAGAGTATAGAGAAGGTTCCAGAAGGATCAAGTTCTCAAGGATGTGTTGCGAGCACCTCTGATGATGAAAAAATCCCGTACGGCGAAGCAACAATTAGTTCTAAAGGCAGCAAACAGCTTACTGATGTTTGGATTGTTGATTCAGAAGCAACCTGGCATAGGACTCTTCATCGTGATTGGTTTTGTACATATGAACCTATCTTGGAAGGATCGGTGTTTATGGGAAACGATCATGCCTTAGAAATTATTGGAATCGGTATTGTCAAAATAAAAATATTTGATGGTTCTATTCATTCACTTCAAGGTGTAAGACACGTGAAAGGCTTGAAGAAGAATTTGTTGTCGATTGGACAATTGGATGAACTTGGTTGCAAGACCCATATTGAATATGGAATCTTGAAAATTGTTAAAGGAGCTCTTGTGGTAATAAAAGCAGAAAAGATTGCAGCAAATCTATACATACTTGTGGGAGATACTTTGCAAGAGGCAGATGTATCAGTTGCTTCAGCAATCCAAGAAGAAATGATGATGATATGGCATTGCAAACTAGGCCACATGTCAGAACGAGACTTGAAGATTTTTATATAACGTAATCTCATTTTCGGGCTCAAATCGGTAAACTTACCATTTTGTAAGCACTGCGTTACAAGCAAGTAACATAGATTGAAGTTTGGTAGATCAACTGTTTGGTGCAAACACATATTGGAGTTGATTCATTCTAATGTGTGGGAATCACCCGAGATGTCCCTAGGAGGAGCAAAATATCCTGTATCATTTATTGATAATTACTCTAGGAGGCTATGGGTGTACCCGATCAAGAAGAAGTCAGACATGTTTGCGATGTTTAAAGAGTTCAAAGCAAAGTTAGAAATTGAATCCGAAAAGAAGATCAAGTGTTTAAGAACAGATAATGGAAGAGAATATGTCAATGTTGATTTTCTAACATTTTGCAAGCAAGCAGGTATTCAGCGGCAATTCATAATTGCATATACACCTCAGCAAAATGGTGTAGCAAAGCGAATGAATAGGACTCTCTTAGAAAGAGCACGAGCTATGTTGCAAACTGCAGGTTTAGCCAAATTTTTTTATGCAGAAGCTGTTAAAACTGCCTATTATGTGATAAATCGGTCACCATCAACTGTAATTGAATTAGAGACACCAATGAAGATGTGGCAAGGTAAACCACTTAATTATTCTTCTTTACATATATTTGGTTGTCCTGTATACGTGATGTATAATTTTCAGGAAAGAACAAAGCTGGACCCAAAGTCTAGAAAATGTATATTCTTGGGTTATGCTGACGGAGTTAAAGGATATCGTCTGTGGGATTCCACTGCTCGCAAGGTAGTTGTCAGTAGAGATGTGTTATTTGTAGAAGTTGAATTGCAAAAAGAACAAGAAAATGATAACACTATTGAAGAAATAACCATTGTTCAAATAGATGAAAAATGCAGAGAAGGTGATCTTTTTGAAACAGAACCACAACACGAAGAACAAGAAGCAGAGGCCAACGACATAGAAGTTCGTCGATCCACTCGACAAAGAAGAACACCATCATGACACTCAAATTATGTTTTGACAAATCATGATGTATATTGTCTTCTAATAGAAGATGGAGAGCCAACAATTTTTATGGAGGCTATGCACAATCCAGACGTTTCTATGTGGATGACAGAAATGCAAGAAAAAAAATTGAGGCATTACATAGGAACCATATCTGAAAACTTGTTGAACTTTCAGCAGGTCAAAAAGCCATTAGTAACAAATGGGTTTATAAGATCAAATGAGATAGTAATGATTAGGTGGAACGATATCGTGCAAGATTGGTTGTCAAGGGATATGCTCAGAAAGAAGGTGTTGATTTCAATGAAATATTTTCTCCAGTAGTGAGACTAACTACTATTAGAGTAGTTTTGGCTATGTGTGCTGTATTTGATTTACATCTAGAGCACTTAGATATAAAGACTGCTTTTCTTCATGGAGAACTCGAAGAAGAGATATATATGCTCTAACCAGAAGGTTTTGAAGAACAAGAAAAAAAAATTGGTTTGTAGGTTAACTAAATCTCTGTACGATCTAAAGCATGCGCCAAGGTGTTGGTACAAGAGATTAGATTCTTTCATTATTAGCCTTGGATACAACAGACTTAGTTCAGATCATTGTACCTATTACAATAGGTCTGATAATAATGATTTCATCATTCTGCTGTTGTATGTGGATAACATGTTGGTAGTAGGTCCCAACAAAGAACAAATCCAAGAATTGAAGGCACAGTTGGCTAGAGAGTTTGATATGAAAGATCTGGGAGCAGCAAACAAGATTTTAGGGATGCAAATCCACCAAGACAAAAGGATAGAAAGATTTGGCTATCGCAAAAGAATTATTTGAAAAAGAACTTGCAACGCTTCAATATGCAATAATGTAAGCCAATTTCAACCCCACTTCCTATGAATTTTAAATTATCCTCAAGTATGTACCCTAGTAGTGAAGCAAAGAGGATGAAAATGTCTCGAGTACCATATGCATCAGTGGTGGGAAGCCTTATGTATGCCATGATCTGTACAAAGCCAGATATTACTCAAGCAGTTGCATTGGTAAGTCGATTTATGGCAGATCCGAGTAAAGAGCATTGGAATGTTATTAAAAGGATCTTGAGATACATCAAAGGGACCTCAGATGTTGCATTATGTTTTGGAGGATCAGAATTCATTATTAATGGATATGTCGATTCAGACTTTGCAGATGATCTTGATAAACGAAAATCTACTACAAGCTATGTGTTTACACTTGCAGGAGGAGCTGTGAGCTGGCTATCTAAATTACAAATCGTTGTAGCTTTATCTACTACATTAGTTGAATATATGGCAGCTATACAAGCATGCAAAGAAGCTATTTGGATCCAAAAGTAGTTGGAGGAACTCGGGCACAAACAACAGAAGATTCTTGTGTATTGTGACAGTTAGAGTTCCTTGCACATTGCAAGGAATCCTGTCTTTCATTCAGGAACAAAACAAATTGGAGTACAATATCACTTTGTTTGAGAAGTAGTAGAGGAAGGAAGTGTTCATATGCAAAAGATTCACACTAAACATAACCTAGCAGATGTCATGACAAAAGCAATCAACACTGAAAATTTTGAATGGTGTAGATTCTCATATTGCTTATCGAATACATGAGCAACATGAATTTTGAAAATTTATCAAAATTAGCTTTCAGTGAAAAATTGTAAAAATTAGTAAGGCTAATTTTAAAAAATAAATAAATAAATAATAATTAAATAAAATAAAAGATAATAAACGATCCTAGTTTATAACCTTAGAATTTTAGGATTTGGATTCTCTAAATTTTGAATTTCACTTTAGAGGGTAAAGTGTGATCTCTTATCATTTATTTCATAGGTAGGACCAAGAGAAAATATGAGAGCGAAATCATTCAAAGATAAAAGATCACACTTTATCCTCTAAAGTGAAAATTCAAAATTTAGAAGATCCAAATTCAGAATTTTAATGGTTGAAAAAGAAAAGAATTATATAGCTCTAAGGACAGTTTGGTTAAACTTCTTAAATAAGTTCTTTTGAAAAAGGAGATTAAAATATAAGGACTTTTATTAATAACAACTTTTAAATAAGTTATTTTGTATTTGGAAAGTTATTATAGAAGTCCTTATTTTAAAGTTGTGCATTAAATAAGAGTGATAAAATAGTTTTTGAAAATATAAGTCACATTTTTAACTTCTTCAAAAGCTCTTAAATAACTTTTTGAAAAGTTAAAAATTTATCTAAAAAATTATGCCAAACACTATTAATGTAACTTTTTATAAGTCAAAAGTTGAAAAAAGTAGCTTTTTGGTGTTTCTCAAACGGACCCTAATTGATGGATGATTTATTTCGAAGAAACTCACATGTAAATTGAATTTTTCTATAATGCATTTCAATCAAGTCATTCATATAAAATAATATAATATTTTTTTGAGTAATTTTTTTCTATGTATGTAGAGAGAAATGTGTTTTCCTTCTGTCAAAAGAATGTTATTGTAGTCTTTTTATGATAGAAAGAAGTTATAATTCTCAAAGAAAATTATTCAATTATTTTCATATTTTAATTTTATACAAATTTCTAATTTTTTATCTCTATATTATGGTGTATTATTTGTTTAGTACCTAAAAAAAATTTATGAAATTGTACATATAAATACTACAGGAGCTTCTGGAAATAGAGAATTGATAACTAACGAAATAACAAATTAGTCTAGATGTGTTAACAAACTTGTTTTAACTATCTACAATACTGTAATAGTTTTTTTTTTGTTGACTTACTGTAATAGGATTTACTTAACAAAAAGAACTACAAAAATAATGTAAGAAAAATATATCTTAAATAAACATATATAAGCAAAAAATGACTTAATATATTAAAATTTATAAAAACTATTTCTTAAAGTAAAAACTTTAATTTTTTTCATATTTATTTATTTTGAGTAGAACAAATTATGAGAGGGTGGGAATAATATTGAGGCCAGACAGCTTAGCATGCAGATGTGTCCAAAGAAACAAATCCAAGTAGTCCTAAATTCGAAGGTAGTACTTGGAGTGCGTGTAAGTTGTAACCTTTGTCTGAATGCAATGGTCATGGACTCATGGGTCAGCAGGGTCTCCGTTGTTTTTGTTTTTAGCATAAAGCATACCACCCTTCTTGATTCCATTTTCGGTGTTCCAAATTCCAATTCACGCATCAAATTAAATTACGTTTGCAACTCAACATCTCTTTCTCTCTCTCGTTTTATTAATTAACGTTGCAAATATCCACTAATTCCCGCCTGCCCTACCAGCTGCTACACGTTATACTCGTTGAGAAAATATCACCAAATTCTGTTTGGGTCACAAAATAATTTGGTGAGAAGTGCTAGCGAGTCAGTATTTTTGTTAAATTCTGATCAGTACTTAATAGAAAAGTATAAGGAACCAAAAGTTTATAAGCCAAAAACTAAACAAAACTATATTAATTTATATCAATAATTAATTAATTTTAAATTTTTTAAATTTAAAATTTAAAAAATTTTAAATTGATTAAGTAAACCTAATTAAATATATAAAAACCTTTCTTTTTTTTCTCACATTAATCTATCCACTTCTAACAATCAAAAATTCGAAAAATATATAAAACAACATCCATTTAATATAAAAAAGAAACATTCTAATACTTAGTAGAAGAAACATCTATATATATTAACTCGTAAAAATTTTGAATTCATCCAAAGGTATTTGGCTGGGTTTTGACTGGGTTTTGGCTGATATGCTTTTGGTTCCCTAGCTTTACTCGTACTTAATTATTAAAAAGAAACTGAATGATTTTACATTCTTAGATATAATCTCACACCATTAAAAATATCATTATAACTAATTAATGGCTAAAAATCACAAAATCTACTGCCCCTGAACTTTCTCATAATTTGGTTACTTGCAAATTTGGGTCACACAATTATTTGATAATGTAAATTATGAGATAATATAATTTTCATAATTTGAAAACATACTTTATTTATCATTAGTTGAAAAATGGTAATAGATTTATCCTTTCATACAAAATTTATGTACAGGGAGAAAGAATACGTTTCCGAAACTTTAGTAAAATCAATTTGTGGAACAAAGAAATTTTTATCAAATTATGAAAAACTATATATTGCGTTGATTAGATATTTTATAAAGTTAATTGTCTTCAATATTAAACATATATATATATATATATATATAATGC
>NC_029776.3:10328303-10328840 GCF_000817695.3 Arachis duranensis
ATATATAATGCACCTCAAATTTTTTTTTAATTTTACAAAACTATGTTAATAAATTTTAGAATAATTACCCAAATTAATTTCAAAGGATTTTAAAAGCGGATATTTTAGTTCTAAAGAAAATTAATACACAAAAATATTTCAAAAATTTTATTCTAGTAAACAAATCAGTTTTCAGTCTATTTTTTGGTGGAATAATTACTCAAATCAGTTCCTAAAAATTTTAAAAACAGATAATTTAATCTCTCAAAAAATTAATACACAAATTAATATCCAAGTATCCAACATTTTTCTACATAATAGTCTCCAACTATTTTTTAACATAACTCACTAATGAAAAATACAAATTTGACATATTTTTTTGTTAACATAATTTTTGTACACATTATAAATCAAAGAAAAATAATATATACGTGCCACATAGATATGTATGTTAAGTTAGTCTAATTATAAAATAAAAATTTAGTTAGCTTTTTAAATTAATTGAAAATAATTTAAAAATCAAATTAAAATTCAACTGAAAATAAAAGAATAATTTTG
>NC_029776.3:10329502-10333070 GCF_000817695.3 Arachis duranensis
AACACAGCGAACCCTAAGTAAGAGGCTACATTCCCAATATGGAAACCTTGGCGCATTCTCGGCAATCAAACAAGCCTGCCGTTCCTCTCTCCGGCAAGATCAACGCCGGAGGATTCTCCGGGAAGACCTTATACGACGACATCTACGGCGGTCCTCCTCCCAAGCTCGCCGCTGCGGGCCTATCCCCTCGCTTTGAAGACTACAGCGAGATTTTTGGAAGCTTCCACGCACCACGCGCCTCTTCCATCCCCGTGCTGGATCTTCCGGCGGTCGACGAGGCCGACGCCTTCTTTGATCCCCGGAGCTCTGCTTTCAGCTACACCGAAGTTTTCGGAGCCCTTGATTTTGCGGCTTCCTTCGAGGACTTGTTTCACCAACCAAATGGCTTCGACGGCGTTTCTTCTGACGAAGCATGGTATCAATGCTATACCTATCAGTTTCCGTTAAAAGTTAGCTTTCTCTCCGTGTTGAGTGCTCAATGTTCACTGAAATGCGTGATCCGTTTTTCTTCTTTTGTTTGAGGCATAGAGCAGCTTAGTTGCTTCCTGTTACTGACGTTTAACTTGGTTATGGTGACTTTGATTTGAGAACTGGTGTCACTGTTGTGGTTTGATTCAATGAACTGTGGCGCTTGAAAAACTTTGTTGTTGAAATTGGCGCTGCTTTGGTGTTTTGGGGGCACCAAGAGTTTTTCTTCTTTTTATCTTTTTATTGCTTACAATAGTGAACAATAACTGCTTAAATCTTTTAAATTTTGTTTGCATTTATCTTATATGCACTTCTGGTATCTGCAAATTACGTGTGCTGTAATTTTGAATTATTTTTGTGAATATTGTCAGAAGTGCTTGATTGAGTCATTCTTTCTTCAAATATATAATTTCTTTCAGTCTACCTCAAAATCTTTAAAGTTGTGAAGACTGTCTTTATACAAGATCTTTTTTCAATGTTATGATATTCTTTCATCATCTACAGGACTCCTGAAGACACCGACTCATTCTCTGGAGAGTCAGACCATTTCGCAAATAACCAAACCATGCCAAATAGAGATTATTTCCAGTCTGTTGATGGTGATACAGAGTTCAACATTTCGTATCATAACGCCAATGGTGCAAGCACTGAACATAGATCAAAGGGCAAAAGCCACATGACTCAGATGCATGAAATTCCTGGTTCCACTCTAGTATATGATGAAACCATAAGGTTCCATAAGAATGATCCATCATTTGGTGCAGACAAGGTGAAGGCTAACCATCCCAGGAAAACGTCACGTCCACGTAATTTTACTTCTAGGGAACGGGCTTTTCTTAGTGATGTAAATCTTCACAATGATTCTCATTCCGCCGAGATGTTCATAACTGTATCCGATATCAGCCTCAGAAGTATGCCATCTCAGGTGCCACCACCCACTCGTCCACCTCCTATACTAGATGCCAAAAATAGGGACCCTTATGGATTTCATCCAAATAATAGGCAGGTTGCTTCTGAAGAGACACGGCGTGACACTTCACCACCTTTATTTGATGTGGAGGTTGATACAAATGCATCTGCTGTTGCTACAAAAGAAGCAACGCAAAAAGGTGAAGCAAGACTCCAGAGTGCCAAAGAAATGAAAGAGAGAAAGAAGGGGGCTCATGATAGCCATGTAGAATCAAGTTATGATGTGAAAGATAGTGAAAGGAAGACTAGATCAAATTGTTTCAATGATGGGACATTGCAGGAGACTTGTGATAGGAGAACTTCCAAATTGAGATTTTCTGCTTCAGATGAAAGACAGAAAGGAGGGAAGGCCGCCCCCGAAACTCCAGATTCAATGGAAGGGAAAAGAATTTTAAACATGTTCACTGAAGAGCATCCAAATGAATCCCGGTCATCTCAGGAATCAGATAGAAGTAATGGAGATGTTACATGGAAAGAAGAAACGGAGTTTTTTGAATTGGTCGGAACAGATGAATCTCGAAAGAGAACTCGGCCAACAAAGCCTACTAAAATTTTGGTGCAAGATACCAGAATCCATGGCAATAGCCACAAGGGAATAGTGGCAGCACCTGGTATGCAAGAAGGGTATAAGAAAGTAATAGCAACTGAGGAATATTATCAAGAGGAGGAATACGAGCAGAAATTTAATGCTGCAAAAGAGGTGGATCAAACCAACAAGAACATTCTGGGACCTAAAGCATCTAATGAGGAGTACAACCAAAACAAACAGGTGAAGAAGGGAAAGGTCACTGAGATATTTGAGCAGGAAGAGAATGAGAAGGGTGTAAGAGTGGCACCCCAGAATGGAAAAACTGAGAAGAATGCAACTGAAGCAGACCAATCAGGAAGCTTAAACGATGTGCCTAAGATGCGAGACAAAGTGCAAAAACAATTGCACATTAAGAAATTGGAAGTGATTGATAGACAAACATCAAGTGAAGTCCAGTTGGGGGAGGGGCTCGAGGAAAATAAGAAGAAACTGAAAGAGGCTGAAAAGCAAAGTCAGAGTGTGAAAATGCAGAAGCAGCCTGACAAAATCAAAGAAAATGGAAAAAGACAAAGAGAAGCTTTAGTTTTTGGACAAGCAGGGGATAAGGAAAAACTGAAAGATTCTGTGGAGCTAGAAGAGAATGAAGAGCAACTTAAAGAAGAATTTGAAATGGAGGTTAATGAGATAAGACTGCAAGAGGATTTTAAGCAGAGGGAAAAGCAAGCATATGAAAGAGATCTAAACAAAAGGGAACATAATGAGGCTTTTGATGGGTATGGAGACAGGAATAAACAAGCTGGTGACAATGAAGGAATCCAGAATGTTCTGCATCAAGCTCCAAGAGAAGAATGGAATTCTGAAATGTTGAACGAGGCTCTAAGGAAAAGTGAATTTGAAAGCTCATCAACCCAGACATTTGATGGGGAAGGAAGTTCAATTGTATCAAATGAGGAGGGTAATCACGCAAATCATTTTGAGAATATGGGCAACGATGTTAGTGGAATGGGAGAGGATAACAACTCTGGCAGCAATGATTTGGATCAAATGCAGGGCATTGAAGTAAAGGGCAACATGAAGATTTCTAAAGCAACTGATGAGATATTAGAAGAAGAGATTGGCAAAAACCTTCTAGCTGCTCAATCAGCTTCCATCCGATTAGAAAATATTGGAAAACTGAAGGTATCTCAAGAACCTGTTGCTGATAAAGAAATTGGAAAAACAAGATCTGAATGCAAAGGTCAAGAGAATAAACTGGAAGATCTAAGGGTGGAAAATCAAGCGGCAAATAAAAAAGTCAGAGTGCCTGAAATAATCCTAGGTGATAAACAGGATTTGCGGCCCACATCAGGAAAGGTGGATGATGGCATGATGAAGGCTGATTATGGAAGGAATACAGCAGCTAAAGGTGGCACAATGCTGGAAGCTGTAAATGTCCAGGGAACTGCTCAATCTACAGAGATAAAAGAAAAAAGTCTCAATGAAACTTCTGCCACTGTACCAAAGGATGCTGACAGAATGAGAAGAGAAAGAGAGTCAGAAAAAGACCGTCTTAGAAAGATAGAAGAGGAGCAGGACAGGGAAAGGGAAAGGGAAAGGGAAAGA
>NC_029776.3:10333075-10345801 GCF_000817695.3 Arachis duranensis
AAGATAGGATGGCTGTTGATAGAGCAACTTTCGAGGCTCGTGACAGGGCATATGCTGAAGCTTGTGAGAGAGCAGAAAGGGCTGCATTTGAGAGAGCAACTGCAGAAGCTCGACAAAGGGCATTGGCTGAGGCCAGGGAAAGACTTGAGAAGGCATGTGCTGAGGCCAGGGATTGGACATACGCTGATAAGGTAGCTACCGAGGCTAGATTGAAAGCAGAACGGGCTGCTGTTGAACGAGCAACTGCAGAAGCTCAGGAGCGTGCCAAGGAGAAATTAAAAGTTGAGAGGGCTGCATTTGAGTCCAGAGAACGGTTACAAAGATCTGTATCAGACCAATATGCTGCTTCTTCGAGAAATTGTGGAACACAAGGCTGTTCACCCTCTGTAAGTATCCCCAGAATTCTGCTAGAGATAAGTTGCTTAATTTCCATCTAAAGTTCTGATGACTCAAATGGCAGGATACTCAGTTTCAAAACTTCAGCTCATCTGCAGGTTCCAGGCACCCATATTCTCTTTATGGTGGTATGTAAAATGCAAAACTCCTCCCATTCTTTAGTATAAATTCTCATTGAACATTCTACCACATGAAGCTCGATAAACTCTTAACGAGAAATTGTTCTTTGTTTAAAGCTTCCTCCTTTTCCGAGAGATCTGAAGTAGAAGGTGAATCAGCCCGGAGATGTAGATCTAGACTGGAGAGACACCGTCGAACAGCTGAGCGTGCAGTAAGATATTCAATCTTTTAACAATTCACATATAAAATGTTCACATTCAATGGTGTGCTCATGAGTTTTATGGAAATTCTAGGCAAAAGCTTTGGCAGAAAAGAACATGCGTGACCATCTGGCTCAGAAGGAGCAAGCTGAAAGACATGTAAGTATGTCGCACTTTATTTCCAGGGCCTCAATTATTGTTTCTATCATTGTGTTTCATTGATTACTCAAGTCTGATGCTGTTTTCAGAGACTAGCTGAGACTCTGGATGCTGAAGTAAAGAGGTGGTCAAGTGGAAAAGAAGGGAACTTGCGTGCATTACTTTCTACCTTGCAATATGTAGGTTAAAAATTCCAAATGCGCATGCAAATATTTGTAGGTTCTGGCTTTGAGTCATTTGGTTTGCTTGGTCATGATGCTCTTAAGTGCTTTTTATTTAGGACCTTTTGAGTTTCAATGGGCAGCATCCCATGAGATATCCTAGTTCTGAATAATCTAGACTTTGATTGTTTTAAGCTGTAGACACTTGACACTACTGTCTTGTCCCCTTTCCTAACTTGTATTCTTTATCAGATCCTTGGACCTGACTCTGGGTGGCAGCCAATCCCATTGACGGAGGTCATTACTTCCGCAGCTGTAAAAAAAGCTTATAGGAAGGCTACCCTTTGTGTTCATCCTGACAAATTACAGCAACGTGGAGCAAGTGTTCAACACAAATACATATGTGAAAAGGTCTTTGATCTTTTGAAGGTATGTCCATGCCATCTATACCTGTTTTTTATTATTATTATTATTATTATTATTATTATTATTTGAAGCATATACATAATTCATGATAGTTTGGCTTTATCATGCATGTATACTTCCCCTCCCCTTCCCCCTCCCCTTCCCTCGGTGGGCAGTATTCCTTCAGGGAATGCATAGTTCCTCTTTTTTAAACCTAAATAATAATTTTTTGTGAATACCTATCCTCTTTAAGAATGCTCCCCGAGGATTGAGTTAAAATTTTAGAGAGGGAAAAAAAGGGTTTGAAGAGTAAAATTTTTACCCTCTAAACCCTTTCTCTCCCTCCCTCCTCTCTAAAATCGTAACTCAAACACACACCCGTAGTTTTCAGTATTTATATGTATGAAGGAAATTCTAGCCCGTGTGCTATTGCATGGAAATTTAAGAAATTCACAAGTAAATAGATATAGATCATGAGCCTATACTGGCTTTTCTATGACCAAATTACGGAATCCCTTTAATGTTCTAACCATTATTATGAATGGAAACACCATGAAAACCAGTTGGCAGCATGCCGCTGAAGCCACATTTTAGCAAACAATTCATGATCCATTTGAAGAACATGCCATAGTGTTCTCAAGGTTGCATGCTCTGAAGGGAGGGGCCGAGTGGTGTCAGTTTGTTTGGGTTTATGTGATGTGTATGAGTGAATCATAAGTGAGGGACTTTTAAGAGATGTAATAATTGGACCTCTTCGGTTTAATTACATTAGGAAGGAGCGAGTATTGCTTAGCGTTTGAATTTTTTAAAATTATTGACTGTTTTGGCGAGGACAGGTGGTGTGCAAAGGCAACAACAGATTTTTTTCATTTGTTGAGGGGGAAATATATTCATGAAGGTGACCCCGCAATAAACTAAACTATGGTCCACAATGTGAGGGAGCAGGTCCCCGTTACTAGACTACTAGGCCAATGGACAACATTGTTGAATGTTAAGTGATATAAAAACCCTGGTGGCCACGCTTGAATCTTTAGTTGGAAGCCACTTAACTATTTTACGTGGCAGACATTAGAAGGTGGTCTGTGTTGAACTGAAAAGAATGACGATGGTAAAAGGATCATTCGAGTAATGTGAGATTAGTTGTATGGGGATCACTTTTTGTGGCTGCAATCTAGGTTTCCAGCTTGCTCTCTGTTTGATTATTAAAATATGGCGCATGTAATGCACACGAAGCTTTAGTGTTGCGTCATTGCTTCAACGTGATTTGCTTGTCAAATTCAGAAAAATGGATAATCAAGTCGTCCTTTGAATTGTCTGCGCTCCATATAATAAGTCAGCAATTGAATGCGCTGTTTAATATTTTGATCTTTTTCACACAACTATTCTGGTGTCTCTACCAATAATTCATTTAATAAACAAATAACAAATAACCATATGTGAAATTTTTGGATGTTAGCAATTTTCAGTATTTTTTGTTATTATTTGACTAGTACAAACAATAAATTTTTTTTAAACAAATAAATTTTACTAATTTATGCATACAAACTCTGAAAAATATAAATATAAATTGTATTGATTCATGTGTGTAAACTATAAACTCTGGTAAATATAAATGTAAATTATATGTTTCTTGTGTACAAAATTTTGTAAATATGCATGCAAATTATTATTGGTTAGGTGCTGGCTAAAAATGATAATACTTGTTAGTCATGTAGTATTCCTGTAAAATAATATATGCTGAAATATAAGTAAAAGCTTCGCTTATTCAAATGCTTAATCCAACAAAGTCGTTCATGGATAGGGATGAAACCTCAAATTGAAGTCAATTATGGGCATCTAGAGTCTAAGCACGAAGCAGGATCATTGTGATGCCTTCTTATGGATGAATTTATATTTTACTTGTTTCACTCTTCAAAGATCATGATTTTTATGATAGACGAAAATTGCTAAACTAAACAGTACATTTAAAAATAAGCTAGTTTTAGTTGTTTGGAATTCACACAATGCTGAGCTTCTGTAATGCCATGCTTGTCAACTCCCTCGGGCTAATTTCTTAAGCATCCAGCAACTTATTTGAATGCTTCAATGTTTTTATTGTGTAAGCAATAAAAGTTTGCGAATCCAATGTGATAGTTAACACAAATATTGACGAATGATGTGGATAGAGTCATAGAGGCACTTTGACTGAGCAAATCAAGATTGGTGTAGCAAAGAAAATTTAAATGATCACATTCACAATTTAATATTTTGAATTTCGTTTATCCTGAATTGTTGACAGTAAGTTTCATTTAATTAAGGATGGAATTGTTGAGACGGCACAAAAAGTCAACAGATATTGCATCACTCATAATTGTATTCAAAGTTTCAAACCAGAATTTTGATAATATCAGAGCAACCATTAAATCAATAATCAAAACATGACAACCTCTTCGAAGAATATATAGTCCCATTTATTATTATTGTTAGTGCTACATTCTCATCAAAATTCCCACCCACCCCTTTTTTTACTTTCACATCTATACATATCTAATTAGTCAATCAAATTCTTGGCTTTCACAGAGGAGGAATTCAGCAGCCATGTTTAGATCCTTTAGCACTCGGAGAGGCCCTTCAAAGTATGAGAAATTAGAGAAAGATGGTGCTGCCAATGGAATTTCCAATGAGGAGTTGAAGAGGAGCACAAGTTTGCCTTCTAGCAGGGGATTCAACCCCTCCATGACTGGTTCAACAACCATTGGTGACATCAATCTTCAGAGAAACCCCACTAAGAAGGCCAGCAGTAATCAGAAGAGTACTCACCCTCATCCACTCTTCGGCTTCTTCGATCTTCGCCGGAAGAAGAAAACGACAGCTAGGCCTGAATTCATCAGGTATCTCGAATATATGAAGGAAGGAGGTGTGTGGGATTCCAATTCCAATAAGCCTGTTATCTACTACAAATGATCCATGAACTTGCCAGGCTTTTGAATTCAAATGTATGTTAAATTGTTAATGTTTCTTCCTTGCTAGCTCTGTATAAATCATGAAAAATCACATTAAGAAGATGTAAATTAAAGCAAATCATAAGGGATTATTGTTGTTGTTGGTCCTCAAGTTAGTTAATATGAATCAGTTGCAGACACGCATGCTCATAATTGCTTTTGATCATGTAAGTTTACATATGTTCTATGTGATAGAATTAACAACAATTTTAATCAAGTTGGTCACTGAAGTCATCTTTATGAAGCTACTTATTTTATAATCCTAAAACTGTTAACCAAAGGTATATAGATAGGTTATGTATTTAACACAGTAGATAATCCATGTTATACCTTTCAAATCAATACTTAAGAATGAATAATTTCAAGCTTAAGGGGGGTAACTTGAGGTGATGGAGTTGTTAATATGATGATACTAGATGAGAAAAACATATTTAATTATCAGCATCATGCTTGAGTAAAATATGGCTGTTCAATCTGGGTGATGCAAAAATCTGTGTAGACAGGGTAACCGCCATCGCTGACCATGCTATCGAGAGACATATCGTTATCATTTGCGTAGTTGCTATGTTATTCTTGAATTATACAATTCTGAATTCTCACGATAAATCTTCATGCGAATTTGTTAATATAACTAATAAATGAGTATTACTGTATTAGCAACCCCGAGACTTGTATGAGTATTAGTTTGGTAGCTGATTTTTTTATATATCTAGTGGTTGTTAAATATTATGATTCGTATTTTTTCTTTGTGACTATTATGATTCGTATTTGATAACTAAAAAGAAGTCACTTAGATAAAGATATTTAATTTTTTTTTAAAAATATTTTTTAACAATTAAAATTTAACATGTGTAATCAATTAAATTGTATTATTTTTGTCATAATTAGATTAGACAAATCGATTTGGCCAAAAAATCAATGAATCAAATTTTAAATTAGTCTAAATTAATATTTTTTATAAAATATGACTATAATATTCCTATTATAGAAAATGATTAAAATACTCATTATATATATTAATTTTGAGAACCCTAAATCTTAATTCTATGAATGACAGTGAGAGAAGAGAAGGGTTATAATTTAGAGTTAGCCAAATCAATTTACATGATTTAATTTTAACAAAAATAACACAGTTTAATTAATTATATTTATTAAATTTTAATTATTAAAAAAATCTTAAAAAAATATTTTAAATATCTTTATCTCCTTAACTAGAAATACTATGTACGCGGACGAATGTCATTGGCTTAGAACCGGCCGGCGGTGGATACCGGAAATTAACTGCTAACGACCATAAAAAATGTTTATCTACTCCCTTAGCTTCTTATTTTTCACTGTTTCATATAAATCCGGAATTTCGTCCCTTTGGGCCTTTTGGAGCTTTTCCAGATGCGGAGACAGAGGTAAACAAAATGTAAGTGGTACATATTATTCCATCCACCACCACCACCACCGTGAGAGAGGGACAAACGGTTGATTTTGATGCACTTTTCTCCAATATCAATATGGTATTCATTAGTTGGATCTTGCTTTACTATTCTTCAAACTTCAAAGTCAACACTTGTGTGATGATAATACATGATGCAACAGTTAGTGCCAGGTTATGCTAATGACATGTAATAATCCTAAGAATAGATAGTCAACATTAGTTAGTTAACAAACAGCTAAGAAATACGTTAGATTTACATCATCCTTTAGAAAACGACGTCGTTTTCCTTTTAGAGTTGGGAAAAAGTAAAACAAAACCCTAGCCTAGCCTCAACGTCTACTTCCTCTCGTCACTCTCTCCCTGAACTACTGAGGCTTCGAGCTCTCCCATCTCTCTGACTGTGGCTTTCGGCCTCTCGCACTCAAGCTCTCTGGTCTCCGGTCTCTCTCACTGTCTCGGTCTCGCACCCAGTCGCGCGCCTTCCCGCGATCCTCGTCGCCGGAGGCAGAAGTAGCAGGTTCCGGGACTGGTCGTCGTCGCTCCCTGTCTCTTCAGGTCTCGCACTCAGATTCGCGCCTTTCCTGCGCTCGTCGTCGCCGGCAGCAGGTCCCGTGGGCTGTCTTGGTTGTCATCTTCTTGCTTCGAGCCTTGCCCTTCGCGCAACCACAAGCTGGGACCCATTTGGTGAGTTCCAACAAATTTTCCTTTTCTTTTTATTTCAATTTTGTTGCGGTAATTCATGACTGTAATTTGATTTTGTTGTTAAAAATTGAATTTGTTGATGAAAATTGAGTGTGTTGCTGAAGTTTATTACTAAATCTTGAATTTGTTACTGTTTTGTTGAAATAATCACTTAGTTTAAATTTGTTTGTCAGCTGAAAATCTTAATCATCTCTAAATTGAAAATTTGTTATTGATTGTACTTTGAATTTATTATTGTCTTCTTGATTAATCACTTAGTTAAAATATTTTTATTGTTGAAAATCTATCACACTTAAATTTGTTACTGATTATCCTCGTGTAACTTTGAATTTGATTTTGTTGTTAAAAATTATTATAGTTAAATTTGTTATAAAAAATTATCAATGAAAAGAACTTACTGGTGTAAGAATAGATTTGAATGTAGTTTTTAATTAGTTTATTAATCACTAGTTTATTGATTTTTTTATTTAAAATAAAAAAATATTTATATTAATAATTAATTTATTATTTATTTATAAATTATTAATTATGTCTAAAATTAATATTTAATATAAATAAGGGTAAGGTTATATATTCATGGCCATCTAAAGATTTTGCTTCTAAATTACCTCTCATGTGCAAAGAGGGTTAGAGGAGGCCATGTTTTGTGCCAGTAGCACAGCTGGTATGGTCCGTACATTTGGCATTTTCCACCCATAACGAACTCCCCCTCCCACTCACTGTCACGCACCACACACCTCCTATTCCCATCTCTCCACTTTAAAATATTTATATTTATATATTGCCAAAAGAAATTCATGTAGTAATAATTAATAAGTCATTAAACCTAAAAGTCGATAGTATAAACTCTTATGTACGTAAAAATTTTAAAATTTCATATTAGTATTTCACTTATTAAAGTATTTAGTATTTAGTATTTACAAAGCAAATATTCTAACTGTGCAAAAAATATCATAAAAGAAAGAAATATAAATTCATGAGCTATAATTAGTTGAGAAATTTCCCGGTTTTATGTTCAAATGCAACAAACAAATCGTATGCATTGACCTTATCTGACGTTCAAAATTCGAAATGCCACGCGAAAACGACTTGTCTCCGCGGCTTAAAAAGGGATCGCATTCGTCTCTTCTTTTGTCCTCCTCCAAAAAGCCCCGGACCCTTGAGATATTTATATTCAAATTTAAAAGCTTAGTGCTAATAAATATCGAATAAACTTTTGAATGTATAAAAATATAAAAATAAATAAATAAATATGAAATTAGAGTTATTATGCTAAAATTTAATACAAATAATAAAATAAAAATGGGTAGATAGTATTAGTGTATAATTACTTGGATGTTATAAAAGCATTCTCCAATATAATAGGAGGATGTGGTACATTACGGAAGTTGAACTCAAGGAAATGTCAATAATAGCCCTTACGCAACCCCTTCGATGTTGAGCGCTTGGACCCACCGAAGATGAAACCCTAATTTGTTTTTAGAATAAAAAACAGAAAAAAGAGAAGGCTAAGAATAGAGGGAAAAGAAGAGAGTGGGAGAGAAAGAGAGAATGAGGTGCCCGTGGCTCCGAAAGAGTTGCGGAGGAAAAGGAATCCCAAAATTTCATTCATCTCAGAAAGAGAGAGAAAATACCGAAACGAGGGAGAGGCGGTCATTGCTATCCTAATTTTCTTTTAATAATTAAAAAAATAAAAGAAGAGGCACACGCACAACACGAAGAAATAGTCGATTTCGTTCTGTCTTGGAGAAGAGGTTATACGTTGTCGTCTTAACTTAAATACGCTTTTCCCTCTTTCCCCTTCGCATTTTCCTCTTTCTTCTTCTTCCAACTCCTCTCCCCAGGTAATCCCTCTCCCCTCTTTTCCCTACCGCCTTATTGATTTGAATTTTGAACCGTGTTTTCTGGTGCAATTCCTTTGAATACTCGCGATACTCTTTCTGTTTTATTATCCTTGTTTACTAGTGTTATCTCTTAGATAAAAAGGAATATTTTGTTTTTGGTTTGTTTCCTTTTTTCTTTTTTGGATTTAGCTGTGCTAGTTTTCCTTCATGCTCCCTCTGTGGAATAATTATTATGTTTTGTTGAATGCCACATAAAATTGCTTATGGAATCTCTCTCCTGATTTGAAAATAAAAAATATAAAAAGACCCGCAAGGAAGCATAATTTTCCCATGCTTGGAGACTACGCATCGAGTAAGCTTATTTGAGGATTTCGCCGTTTGCTGTTTTCGTAACTTGAATCCCAATATCTGTACATATTGTGGTGTTTGGGGGAGTGAAACGATCCCCTTTTTTTTTAAAAAAAGGAAATAAGCAAAAATTTCATTAATTTAGGTTATATTCAATCATCTGTGTAATTTTAGCTGTTGTAGTAGGGATATTATAGAAAGATAACTATTTGAAATTGATACTTAATTGAAATCTTAAATAATATTTGCGTTTATGTTGTTTCTATGACATTTTTGCAGCCATGCCGACCTTTAGTGCCATAGCATTGGATAGGTTGTTAGAGCCTGGAGGTTCCAGACCTGTTGACAGATCTGCTTCGAATTCGATGCCTCTGCCAAACTCACAGAAGGGGAGGAATGCTAGTGCGCCCCCGAAGAAAAAAAAGGCTACTCGTCCGCCATTAAAACCAGCTCTTTATGCCACTCCTGAGGTGACGCCACTTCCGGATGCACCCTCTTCCTTTCCTCCATCACCATACATCATTAACCATAAGCGACGTGGGCCGCGCCTCCTCAAGAGCACTTCAGAGGCCAGCATACTGGCTGAGCGGAATGTTCTCCAGGATTGTGAAAAGCCTTTTGGTAAGAGCTCAGATATGGTGATTGTAAGTTCAGCTGGTGACCTCCAAGTTCCTTATAAAAATCCTGAAGCTGTTAAAGAGGAGCTCGGTGACAGTGTTTATCACTTTGAATTCGATAGCAGCAATAATGGTGACTTTGGGGCTGGACACAGGGAAAGTGAGAGTAGTAGCATTACAAATGATTTACAGGTACCGACAGTGAATTCACAAAGAGGTTTAGAGATTGAAGATTTCTTCGATCCAAATGAATCAATGAGTTTTGCAAGTATTACAGATGTTGAAGATAATGCTGGGGCAGAACTGTCTATGAAGTACAGCAGTCCTGGGGAGTTTTTTGATGCTTGGGAAGGTAATTTGGGTTTAGTTTTCTGTCAGTTTCTGTTGCAATGAAACATACACAAGCAATAAGAGCCTTGTTTGTTTTTCGCACCTGTCCCCTAATTTTCAACTTATGCCACTTACTACAGTGGGCGGAATATCCTAATTATATCACGGAATTATCCATACTATGGTATATTTCATACACCTTGAAAATAGTTGACAAATAGTGGTTTAGTATTGCTTGTAGTGAAGGTCTTAGAAATTCTTCATTCATGTTGGAGATGCGCTTACTTGTCTCTTTTCTTTCTGCAGAACTATCTTCTGAAGGCGGAGCTCAAAATTCTACAATTGATTTTGAAGCTGAATTACGTGAAATGAGGTTGAGTCTATTGATGGAGATAGAGAAGCGGAAGCAAACTGAAGAGTCCCTTAACAGCATGAAAAGCCAATATGAGAGAATTAGGCAAGGCTTATATAGTGCAGGAATTGTTTTGCCTGCAAATCTTACTGCTGTTGCTGGGGCTGACCAGCTGAATTCTGATCCCATGGAAGATCTATGTCAACAAGTTCATGTTGCAAGATTCATATCAAACTCCATTGGGAGAGGAATGGCCAGGGCTGAAGTTGAAGCACAGATGGAAGCTCAACTAGATTTAAAGAACTTCGAGATTGCTCGGCTGTTGGAACGCCTCCGATGTTATGAGACCATGAATAGGGAGATGGTTCAGAGGAACCAGGAAGCGATAGGTGAGATTTATGTCATATATTTGGTCTTTGATAGTTTTGATGAAGTGAACATACACATTTTTTTCTTCCTGTATGAATATCTGTTGCTGGTACTAGTTTGGCTAGTCATTTTACATTTCATCAAAGAACAATTATCATGCTTTACTTTGAGTTTGACAATTATGCATGTTCAAGAAAGATTTCAATGGACATAGCACCTGTATTGAGTGAGAATTGTCTATTGGTTGTTGAGCGGGATTGTTTGTTGAATGTTAGTTTTATTAACAGTCTGAGAATCTTGCATCCATGGTGTGCTTCAACTGTTGATGTGTTTATTTTGCAGACAACAAATAGTGATTAGCGGTTTAGGATCAGTTTTAGGATAACTCCCCCCCTTTTCCTGTTTACCACAAAACAAAAGTGGATTTATTAGAATACGAAGGGGAATAAAGCTGCATTATTTGGGAATGTGATCAATTTAATGCTGAGATAAATGAAACGTTGAGATCATAGCTTTAGGTCTGTATTGAGAGATATCACAATTGGTTTAGTTCTTGTTCTTTTTGGGTGGATTTCTACTTGTTAATACTATATACAACCCTTGATGTGAATCAATATTTTAAGGCTTGCACTGAAAGCCCTTTATACTATTGTAGTTAGGTTATATCTCAAACTTGTATATATTTTCCTCAGGCCTTCTGTATAGGTATTGTGATTCCTTCTGAATATTAGATGCAAGGAATAATAGACTTGTTTCAGTAATGTTTGCTTAATCACTAAGCTGGGTAAAGTTAATATTTAGAGTTGTGATGTGATGTGATGCCTTTTTGGCCTTTGTTACATTAAGGATTAAGAGTTTAAAATCTTAGCTGCTATAGTTAAGAAAACTATCATTGATTGCTGCTATAGTTAAGAAAACTATCATTGATTGAAACACTTTAACTTCTAATGAATCAAATTTCTAAAGATTGTAATGGATGTGAAATGGGCTGTTGCCCTAGTGGCAGCTCCACTGATAAAAGGATATCTGGTTTCCACAACATATGAAAATACTGTCCTGTTTACATGCATTCATGGAAATAACTACTGTTTTGCATGGCTACTTTATTTCCTTCTAATTTGCATGGTCTGTTTGTTTAGATTGCATTATAATCGTGTTGTGTTATTTGTGTCTTGTCCAGAGTTGGCACGGCGTGATAGGCAACGGAGGAGGAGAAGGATGAAGAGATGGGTATGGAGCTCTATTACTAGTGCGATTGTGCTTGGTTCTGCAGCAATAGCATGGTCTTATCTCCCATCAAGTAAAGGGTCATCCTCCTCTGCAGACCTTGATGTGGTTGCTGAACATGAGGATGCAGCCGCCAAGTAAATACACATCATCATCATCACTAACTACACTTGTGTGTCATGTTAGAAGAGGAAAAATAAAAAGTTACATGCCACTGTGTGGCAACTTATATTTTGATCAATTCAAATTTTCCGGCAAGCACAGAGTGATGTGCATGGTACAAAATAATACAAAGAATTAGTTCTTTCCGATGCAGAGTTCATGGTAGGAAATTTAGTGCAGTGTTTCCGTAGCTCAGTCATGCGTTCATGGAAATTCTGTGGACGTGCAAATACTTGGTTATCTTACACATCTGTCACAAATCGGTTATAAGATTCTTTATGATAGCTCCTCCCACTGGGGTTGTTTTCTACTTTAACGTTTAAGTTGATATAATAAGAATCTTCAGCGTCACAAATACATCACTTTTTGTGTTCTCATGTCCGCGTGCAGGATGAGAATCTTGATTAAGAAGTTGCCACGTAAATCGATGTGGAAGATAGTAAATAAAACGCAAGTAGCATGGATGCATGATGTTTTCATATGCCTGTAACAGGGTTCTATTTTCTGGTATAATTTGTGTAACCTTAATTGAAAATAATATTTATTTAGTCATGCAGAGTTGCAGACTGAACAAATATTCATAAGTAAAATTCCTTGTTATTTTTTTTTTATTTTTAAAGAACAAGGAAAGGTTTCTTACGGCTGCATCCATCCAAGTTGGTATTGTCTGGACGTAGTCGTGACTCAGGGCAAATCACGCAATCCAACGTGAATCTATCATTTCTCATCACCGCTCACGCACGCACACAACGCCATCTGTTTATAATATAGTGGAAACTCATGGGTAATTATTTCATATGAAATTGATATTGAGTCATTAAATAATAATTTAAAAGTTGATATTTAAGAATTATTAAATTATAATTAAATAGTTGAGAATGTTAAAACTCTTAAAGTAATTTAGAATAGTCTCTTAATGTATTT
>NC_029776.3:10346336-10368408 GCF_000817695.3 Arachis duranensis
GATAAATTTTTAAAATACTAGATTTTTACAATTTTTTTAATTTTTTTTATTTTTTTGTCTAATTATATTCATTAATTATATCATTCATATATCAATTTTTTTCAACAATTTATATTTTTTAATATTATTTAGTTGTAATATTGTTAAATACACGATATTATCGTAAATCATGAAAAACAAAATTAAAAAATTGAATGTTAATTTCAATTATATATCATCATTTTTACAAATTTTTTTGTCTAATTATATTGATTAGTTGTAATATTGTTAAGAATATATAGTATTATCATAAGTCATGAAAAGTAAAACTAGAAAATTGAATGTTAATTTCTTATATTCAAATTTGCATTTCATCTAATAGTTTTATATTTGTGCTATAGTATTTAATGTAATCTAAAAAAATTACTACTTAAAAGACAAAATAAAAATAATAATATAAATTTAAATTGAATATTTTTATAATTTTATTTAAAATTTAATTTATCTATAAATTTTTTAATTTTATAATTATTAAATTTTATATTACTTTATATATTTTATAAATTGTATGTCCATTATATTTTTTCGCACAACGCGCGCTTTAAATCTAGATATTATTTTATTCACAAGGCCAGAGCCAATTACCAGTCAATAATTATTAGAGTATATATTCAAATAAATTTTTGAAAAATTTTACATTGAACATTTGTCTTTAAAAATTTTTTATTGTATTGAGTTTCTTGAATTTTATAAAAATAAGACACAAAAATTCTTATTTTAGTTAGATTTATTATTTTTATTTAGACAAATAAATCTTTAAAAATGTAACACAAAAACTTATATGTCTTATATTTAAAAAATTCAGGAACCTCAACGTAATAAATTTTGTTTGAAAACGAAAATGTTGGATGCAAAATTTTTGAAAGACCTATTTAAATATATACTCTAATTATTATTATATTATCCATGCTTAGAATGATGGCGGTGGGAAATGGGTGGGACAGGTAGAGACTCTCAATCAATAGTGGACCTGCAAGCAAAGCAGGACCAGTTATAAGTACGTACATGGTGATGCAGATGCTTTAATTTGCTCCAATTTCGTAATGTTAACGAAGCTATGCCGCGTGGTGGAATCTTAATATACTTGTTACACAAAAAATACTTCCTTTGGAATTTTTCTCTGAATTCTTAATTCCCACTCTTGTGGATAAGTTGTGTAGTAAGTAGGCGCATGCCATGTGATTGCAGCAGACTATGCTCCTGTGGTGATTTGTTCGATCATTCTTCTTGGAGCGTGTTAAATAAATATTCCAGTAATAATAAGACAGTTAACGTGAATATTTTTCTTGCGAGAACTTAATGCAATGCCGCTCTATAAGAAATTGCGCTTCCACTCGTTTTGTTTTGTTACTTTTGATGGCAAAAGTTGTTCGTCGGTGTTCTCTTTCATGAACTCTGGTTTAATAAAAAAGCGCGGGGGATAGCTTACCTGCTTTTCATAAATCATATACCATACCATTTATTTATTTATTTGTCGGTGGTGATTATGAGATGGATACTGTATGTACATTTTCCCTATAGTTACTTACTTTACCTTTAATCTGCATACTGTCAAATTTTCAGTGTTCCCTAGTCTTTCTAGTAACAATGTTTTTACCTATCATGCATTGTTTTTTCCTTTCACTTCCTCTGTTCACACTAATAGCAAAACCATATCAACTCATAATAGGCAGGCATAATTATAAATTTCAAATGGTTTCTCATATCCCGAATTAACTTAATCGGAGTAATAATAATAATGCAAAAATAGACAAACGTCGTTTTCCCATATTGATGGGTCCAGCAACTAGCACTAAAGTGTAAAGAGCTGAACTTTCGCTTTTTTTTTTTTCTCTTAGCTCATCTTTTTCTATATTAAGAAAGCATACAAACAGCAAGAAGAGAAGCCTCTATACACTTTTCAAAGAGTGTCAGAGATTGAGATTGAGATTGAGCCAAGAAGATGTTGAAGCATTTAGTGTTAGTTATTCTTTTGGCCGTTTTGGTTCATGACCATGTTCATGATGGCACTACTACCGTGGAAGCTGCAGGGGATGGTTTTGTAAGAACAAGAGGCATCCACTTTGTGCTGAATGGGAACCCTTTTTATGCAAATGGCTTCAATGCTTATTGGCTTATGTATGCAGCTTCAGATCCATCTCAGAGGTACAAGGTCTCTTCAGCATTCCATGAAGCAACAAGCCATGGCCTCACAGTTGCTAGAACTTGGGCTTTCAGCGACGGTGGTTATAGACCCTTACAATATGCTCCCGGATTCTACAATGAACAAATGTTTAAGGTAAAGTAGTGACCAGAAACCAAACAAATTGAAAATTTTCCTTCTAATTGGTTCAGTACATTACATCTTGTGTTTATTTTTTTGGCTTTGAAGGGGTTAGATTTTGTTATATATGAGGCTAGGAAGTATGGTATAAAGCTGATACTGAGTTTGGTGAATAACTATGAGAGCTTTGGAGGGAAGAAGCAGTATGTGAACTGGGCTAGAAGTAAAGGGCAGTACCTTACATCAGACGATGATTTCTTCAGGAGCCCTCTTGTTAAGGGTTACTATGCTAACCATGTCAAGGTGGTTGTTATGTCTTTGTGTTGGTTAAACTTGTATGTGCATGCTGTCATGCTGAATTCCTCATTGTACCTTTTTTTTTTTGTTTATTCTAATTTTACATTGGATTTGAGTGCATTATCTTGCACAGACTGTTCTTAACAGATACAACAGTTTTACCGGTATTCACTACAAGGATGATCCAACAATCATGGCCTGGGAACTCATGAATGAACCCAGGTGCACTTCAGATCCTTCAGGCAGGACTATTCAGGTCAAATACTATTTTCTTTTTCTCTTTTGACTTTGGCCTCATTGATAGGGCTTCTTCAAAAGTGAAATAACAAATCACGGGCCAATTTCATGGGAACTTGATGAGCTAACTACTTTGACTTTAATTCCGCTATTACAGGCTTGGATCACGGAAATGGCTTCCTTAGTGAAGTCCATAGACAGGAACCACTTATTGGAGGCTGGTCTTGAAGGCTTCTATGGTCAATCAACACCCCAAAGGAAGAGAATGAACCCTGCTGGCTTCAATATTGGCACAGATTTCATTGCAAATAACCGCATCCCTGGCATTGACTTTGCAACCGTTCACTGTTACCCCGACCAATGGTAACTAACTAAACAAAAACATACAAGTTCATGAATCACATTACACTATCCACATAACTGTTTCATCTTTTTGTGCATGAGAAGGGTATCCAATTCGAATGAGCAGTATCAACTCTCATTCTTGAACAACTGGCTCAATGCTCACTTCATAGACGCGCAGTATGCTCTGAGGAAGCCAATACTTGTGGCAGAATTTGGAAAATCGTTCAAGGACTCGGGTTACAACACCTACCAAAGGGACCAGCTCTTCAGTACCGTGTTCTACAAGATATTGGCTTCTGCCAAGAGAGGAGGACCGGCAGCAGGAGCACTCTTCTGGCAGCTTCTCACGGAAGGAATGGAGTCATTCCAAGATGGTTATGGCATAATGCTGGGGCAGGGTTCTTCTACTGCAAACATGATTGCTCAGCAGAATCACAGGCTGTACCTTATTCGCAGGATTCTTGGGAGGTTTGCGAATATACGGCGGTGGAAGAGGGCCAGGGGAAACAGAAGGTCTGGTGGAAATGGGGGTGGAAGTTCAAGAATGGAATTGCCTCAGTTATTGAATTAGTGGAACCGCATATTCAAGGGTTTAATGTGGATTTCAGTGTTTTCTATGGGACATGTTTTAAGGATTTTTCGTTTGTTGAATTGGTTTCTCTCTTAGAGATGAATCAGAATCGGAATGCTGTCCATCCAGGAGGGTTAAACTAGTTAGGTATATGTTATACAACTCTGGTTTTGGTCGTTTCTGCTTCTCCTGTATAATACTTAAGTGGTTCTTGATGCTTTAAATGGCTTGTACTTGCTTCTTAAGCAAAACCATGAGATATAAATGTAACACTGATGTTAGTTTTGCAGTTTATTGTTGCTTCTTAGTCTTAGGCATTGCCATATTTGAAAGGATAAAAATACAAACATGGAGAAGTGAAAGCAGTGGTAAAATGGAGATGCATATTTTTATGGTTTTAGGATTTCAACAAAACCAAACAAAAAGAAGCCTTTTTTTTTCGATTGACTAGGTTACAACTTACAACAGAACTTAATATTACAGCAGAAGTAGCATCACCTTGTCCTAACTGCACACAACCAGTGACGCTCCTAAAGTGATGAGAAAGCTTTTATGTGACTTTGATTGGTACCAACTTTGAATAAATGTTGTTGAAATTTGGACTCTCTTTTAAATGTTTTTTGGACTTGGTCTCATCATTCTGAAGCTGAGCAATTAAATCCTTGCACATGTACCACAAAGGTCATGACTCATGTGTTTCACACCTTAATTACGCACTTCAGTCAATGTTAGTATGTACTAATCAAGAAGTGTATTTTTGGTATCTAAATAACACTGATATTTGAACAATAACCTTATCTAAATTATTCAGGTCCCTCCCCATTAATCAAGCCAATAAGTTTAAGAAAATAAATCACATAATAAAAACATTCACACATTTCCAAACGATTTAAGTATACTACTAGTCCCCTACTTGTCAATAAACTCATCATAATGTAGTGGCAACAATTCAGTAGTTTTTGGAGTAGTAACTCATTGCTTCTAACTAGTATTGTCCTATCTGAAGAGGTTCAATCTTGATAAACAACTAAGTATTGCCCTCATTGCTTCTGCTGGTATATAACAAATACTTCAATCTTGATATACAAAATGATATTTCATTAACCAACACAATTTAGTGCAATGCTACAACAGATTTAGTGTGGTTTTAGTCATCTTTAAGCCAATGACGGATCACAAATACAAGAAAACAAATGCAAATTCCTATAGAACCCGATAAACCAATGATCCTAACAAACAAAGAGGATTGATATGCATCCTGAATAAAAGCATTCCATAGCCAATACCACACAAGAGACATAATGGAACCAATTGTAGCCCCAACAACCACCTGGTTCATTGTATGAAGTTGTTGTGATACCCTTAGGTACGACTGGAAACACACAAGAGCATGCATCAGAAACTCAAGCTACCAAAAATATTACTTGCCATCATTACAGTAAAACTCGGATATTTCAATGCTAATTCATATGAATAGCTTATATTAGATAAATTCATATTTTAAAAAGTTCTTACCAAGTTTCAATGGATAAATATGTTTGTGCATTCTGAATATAAATGCAAATAATACAATGTTTGAATACATATACTGAAGGTTTCCAAGCTTATATGCTTTCCTTCATTGAGATCATTGCAATATGGAAACAATAACATGACATAAGTCATCAACTAGACGAAAGGCAGACCTCAGTGTCATGAGTAAGTCTAGAATATTATTCAGTAATTATGGAACGGATTGGATGAATAACATGAACAATTATATCAAGCCATCTACTTGATGCACCTAATGGAAAGAGTTAATGAAGATGGTAATAAGTGTAATCATTATGAACAGAAAAAAGGTGCACCAATAATCAGAGTATGAACTATATTGCCAAACGGAAATACAATATACTTACAAAATAAGAACCACATGTCAAGTACAGTCCACTGAGGACAATGCTGTAAACATTTAGCCCAAGCAATTCTATAGCTGCAGCATGATAAGAGAAACAAACACATGTTTATAGTGAATCAGTACGTAGTTTATGCTTTTGAAAAGTAGATAGAATGGCATAAATATATATTTTTTTTAAAAAAAATTCTTCAATTTTGAATCTTCCATAAAGATAATGGAACTATTCATTTCATGAAGTCAATACAAAAACCACAAAGGCATAGAATTAGCCACTTCAAATGTTAACAATATACAATATTTAAAGACAAGATACGCTAGAGATGCACTTACTAAGCATACTACAAGCCTATGTAAATTCCTTGATCTATTATCAATATTTACCAAAATTAACAAGCGATAAAAAAATGCATAAACCAGGCATACAAGTGTGACAGGAAAGAAAAATATCAGGTAAGAGGAATTACTTGAGAAAATAAAGAAGAAGACAACAAAGAATATGGATTGTGCGTGCGTAGATGGCATCCCAGGGTCAGATTTCAGGGCTGAAGGACGTTCCTGGTTCAGTATATTTTTTAGCAAAACAGAGAGGAACGAATTCAGAATAGACCCTGCAAAAATCCACAAGGCTTCTTCGATATCATGGCTCCAAAGAATGAAACCACCAAAAGAAACAGCTACTATCCACTTGCTCTGCAAACAAGAAACAACCTTATAGAACTATAACTTATAATGTTAATTTCATCCTCAATAACCAAACCTCGAGACAGGATAAAACAAGTTTCTTGTCCTTTACAATTGGTTGAATCACCCAAAACTATACGAATTACCAAGAAAATTATTGAAGGAGGTTAGGAAGAATAACTAACCAATCGATTGAGCCTGGGTTCTATGTCACGGAACAAAATGTTGGGCTGAAACTCAGTTGAGCCATCGATGAATGCTTCTTGTTCGAACACTTGCTTGATATCATCCCTCTCTCTATCTCTGAAAGCAGAAGGTTGTGTGAATTCATTCATGGTGTTGGACGATACCCAGATTTTATTTCCTCCAAGAAAGTGTGTCCTGGTAACAGCCCCGCCAAAAAGAACTGATCTTGAAGCTGAAAACGTGAGGGCAAATGAAGTGTTTTTCTTGAACGGGTGTGTGTGTCTAAGCAAAGTGGTTCTCGGGAGATGGGAAAGGGCGGTGGTTGTGGGTAGTAGCGCCATGTGAGAGGGTATTGCGGAGCTGAGATGTTGGGAAGAGAAGACGAGCCATCACAAGAAGCTGCTATTAAACGAAGGAAGGTAATCTAGGAACACACAATGGTCTTGTTCATTGATAGGTTCAGAAAAGTCCAAATAGGGTGTGAATACCCCAAAATCCAAACAGGTACCTGTCTTTTAATTAATTAAATTAATCCCCTAAATTAAATTAAAATTTAGCTAACATGTATGTTTAACGAAAAGTTTTAGGTTATTAATTTTTTATTAATATTAATCAGTATTTTAAATTAATACACGAATGTTTAGAATTTAAAATTTAATCGTTAGAGTTGATTAAGTATTACTATTAACTAAAAATAATAAATAAAACAATAATTATGACATGATAAGGGAAGGGATTATTTTTCAAACCAAGTGCGCAATTGCGATGTTCTTTATTATTTTTTTTCGTTCTTGTATTGTATGTGGTATTTTTGTGCTCTTTGGGTTTATCTTTTCCTTTTTTTTTTGGTACTAAGAAGGCCCTAAGGCCTAAATAATCCAAAAGAAAAGAATTACAAAAGATGGGATATTAGATTTCACAACTATCACTGAAGAGATGCATTGAGATTTTACTAGGAGGTTTTTTAAAGAACCTATTTTTTTTTTCACCATCCAATATCGGGTTAGCTAACCTAGCTAATCTATCTGTTACCTGGTTAGCCTCTTTGAGTACATGTTGAAACTTCATTCTCTAACAATTATTTATCATAGTCGGTATTTTTTACAAAGGAGAGGACGAAAAAAAGTTGGATGACGCATAGGAGAATTTTTGATAAACTCGCCCGCTCCTTGAGAATTCGATTCCACTATTAAAAATTTAGTTCCTTTACTCTAAACAATTTCCAGCCCCACTTTTATAGCGTTAATTTCAGTTTTTATAGCCTTTGCATTATCCAATCTTTTAGCAAATTTCCACACCCAACCACCATTTTAATTCCTTAAAAATCAAGTACAATTCGCTGGCCAGAATTTTTTTTGGAGGCCCTATCAGTGTTTAGTTTGTACCAATTCTCCAGGAGATTTTTTTAAGAGATCATTCTATCTCCTTTATGGTCTTCCCTATGAATTCCATTAACGATGATCTTGTTCTCTTCCATTATCCTCCTGATTCTTAATAATTTGACTTTCTCTTGATCTTCCTTATTAGAGTGTACATATTCATTCCTGAACTTCTATATTATCCAAATTGTCGTCATAAAAACGTCCTTCTATTTCAAATTCTGTCCCTCCCAACCTCTATGGACATATTGAATAGGATCCAGTATCTCAGACTCAATGAGAAAAAACTTTAGATGTATTACAATTTAATGCACGCCATCCAAATGATAGAAGTTTTCGGGCAATCCCTCACCGCATGGACTGCTTCCACATTACAATTCATACAATTGAGATTATTCTCCTGTGTTCATCTAGTAGTTCTATATAAGGTTAATAAACCATTATGGACTAGCTGCTAGACAAATATCTTAATTTTCTGTACCCCTTTTCATTCTCAAATTTTTTTCCAAATAAGGACTTTCTCTTGTTGCTGTTGAGCAAGATTACTATATGTATGTTTGATAGTGAATTCTCCTTTAGGATTTAGTCTCCACATCAGCAAATCCTCCCCTTCCTCTGTTCGTGGTGGAGAGCATTTGAGAATTTTGGTAACCATGTTATTTGGTAGGAGGATGTCAAGTCTACTCACATCCTATTTTTCATTAGAATCTATATATTTATTAATAGACCAGTTGATTTTCGCCTGAGTCCTCATAGGTGACGCCGAATCCTGCAACTTGATTTCTTGTTCTATCCAATTATCACTCCAAAAATTAATTTTCTCCCCATCGTCAATTATGTGCCCAACATTCTGGATTAGAATTGGCCAAAGTTTGCACATACTTTTTCATCAGGGAGAGTCCTCATTTTTTTGAAGTACAGCACTGTAGTAAATTATCTCCACAACCATATTTACCAATCACAACCTTTGCCCATAAAGAGTTCGAATCATTAATTAAATTCCATTCTCGTTTGAGAATAAAAGCTTCATTAACAATACTCAGATCTCAAAAGTCAAGGCCCCCTCTATATTTATGATTTCGAATCTTTTTTCACCTCACTATATGAGCTCCCTTCTATTACTGTGATGGTCCCAAATGAACCCACGTTGAGCTTTTTCAATCTCATGACAAACACTTTTTGGGATTTGAAGATGTTGCATAGGATAAAGTGTCATGGAGCCCAATACTAATTGCGCCAAATTATCCTCACCGCTATTGAAAGGCACATGGATTTTCACCCTTGCACTTTGATATTCATTAGATCAAGAATGTGACTACAATTGATCTTCTTTGCTCTAGAATTTTGGATCATGGCCCCTAAGTATCTTCCAACTTCATTCACAGCTGAAAAATCACTCATAGAGATTATGCTTTGTCTAGTTTGCTCTGTGACATTCTTGGAGAAATAAATGTTTGTCTTTAAATTATTCACAAGGTATCCCGACGCCTCGTAGAAATCCTTAAGAATGGTCATCACATTTCTCAATTAATCATCGCTTGCCTTGGGAAATACAATAAGATCGTCCGCAAACATCAAATGCGATATTAGTAGACCCTCTCTCCCGACCCGCATAGGATTCCACCTGTTTCCCTCAACCGCTTCCAAGATCATATGCGACAACATATCCATACATATAACAAATATATATGGTGAAAGCGGGTCGCCTTGTCTAATTTCACGCGAAGGAGTGAAGGAAGTCATCTGTTGACCATTCCAAAGGATAGAGAATTGGTTTAAAGTAATACATTGGATGATAATACTTTGAGGTGTTGCAGTATACCAAACTCAATCAAGGAATTCCTAATGAAGGACTAGCTTAATCTATCATATGCTTTCATCAAATCTATCTTGATCGACATGAATCCTCTTCTTTCTCTCACTCTCCTCATGGAATGGACCATTTCTTGAACTATTGCAATATTGTCATGAATGCTTCTCCCCGAAACAAAACTAGACTGAAAAGTCTCTCCTCCGGCTCAAGAGCTTCTGCTAGTTGACTTTACAAATCGCTCTCCAAATCTTCAAACCTACGATTCCTTTCATACGACTGATACTTTTGAATACCATCGATCCTTGCTATTAGCCTTTTCTTGCTTTTGAAGATGTCTCCAAAAATATCTTTCTTCCAATTGCTAATGTTGTCTTTGAGGTATAGCATCTTCTGAAAATAATTGTCCCTTACTTTCCAGCTGTTTCTCTCGAAACGATAAGGTCTATTGTCGTAACTGTTTGGGCTACCATCAATTTCAATTAAGAGCGGATGATGATCTGAGTGAGTGTGAGTAAGACAAGACACAACGACTTCGGAGTATCTTAGCCTCCAATTAGCATTAGACAACCCCCTATCTAACCTCTCAAACACTCTTTTCCTCCCGTATCTTATTGCTCCTTTTCAAGTGAACTTAGATCCCTTTGCACCCAAATCAACAAGCTTGCACTGTGAGATCCAGTTAGAAAACTCTTGGCATTTCCTTAACTCTGCAGGCACCCCCCCTTTTTTCCATAGGGCTCGCAATTGCGTTGAAGTCGCCGACAACAAGCCACCGCTCATTAATGTTCAACGTCATCTCTTTCAGAATTCTCTACCCTTCCTTTTTCTGTCTTTCTAGGGCTACAATACACAACCGTAATGAACCACGGTCGTTTATATCCCTCTTCCACAACAGCATGGATGAACTTGTCATTTAGGCAAATGGACTTGATATATTCAAATCCCCTCTGTTCCACAATAACCACCTTACTAAAGCCTCTGGCCTCTACCAGAATGGAATTATTAAAATCCAAAGTTCTAATGACTCTTTGGGCTTGATCTCCATAGCACCAAGTTTTCTGAAGAGCAATAGTATCTGGTTTATATCTTTTCTTTTGTTTGGTATTGCTTTGAGTAAGATTTTGTCATTCCTGATGGACCTGGCCAGCCTGGCCTTGTGTTTGGTTTTGGTCCGTAAAGAGGAGACTGGAAAAAGGGCAAAGCTCAATCCAACAAAACCTGGTCTGAAGCCTATACGAATTAAACAAACGCACTAGCCCACCTATGCCTTTCTATTGAACTCCTTTTATATGCTATATATATGTATGAATGATTGAGTTCCTATCCTACCGGCTACCATATAGAATAAATATCTTATAAATTTGAGCACAATGAGTAGAAAGCACTTTGCTACTTTAGCCGTTCCATTACGCATTATTAAAAATGCTTGATTTGAGTTCATACGAGTTCTGAAGTTATTGAACGTAATTTATTGACGTATCCTGCAATTTATTTTACTTTGTGGTAATGAAAAGAGAAGAATATATGCCCTGAAACTCTTAGATCTCTAAACGGATTGAACGGAGCACTCAACAGTAGTCAATCTCTTCGATGGGAGAATAATGCCGACAGTGAAATATGTGGTGCTGTGTGGTTAGTTAAACATTAGCAGATTATTTAATTAAGTCAATAAAGTACACACAAAATGAGTGCCGTGCTTCTGTCTCTGCCTCTAGTGGTCCTGAAATATATAGTTTTATTAAAGATTAACAAATGCATGTTCCAGCATCATATATAAATATTCCCTTTAATTTACCCATACTCACTTTCAATTAGGGGAAATAAAGTATTACTTACATATCAATTTCGCTTCTCCATTTTTGGCATACACAAAATCCCTTTTCAAATATATATTATATATTGCTAGCTAGCTAGCTAAATATCATGGTTGATATATGTAACATTCTCTTAATGAAAACATCTCCTAGCTATGTAATACTAACTAGTACATAATAAAGGTTGACGTAGTACCTAGCTAGTGAGATGGTAATTCAAATGACTAGAGATTGGCAAGTGAAAAAAACAGTGAGCTGTGGAAGAAAGAGCTGTATGCGTCTATCTGCATTCTGCAATGAAGAGAGAGGAAGATGGATGCGTGTGATGGCCATTTCCGTAGCACGTGCTGTGTTGTATGGTATGGTATTTAATATTAATACATATACATTATGATTATCAGGATTCAGGATCAGGAAAACAGAAACTTAGACTGGGACTGCATGCAATTTGAACAATCTGCACCTTTATCTGTATCAGCTTATAGTCATGTATATATTGCAGTGGCTAGGGTCTAGGGACCAAGCAAGTAGCAAGACCAAGAGTGACAAGCTAGGTCATGAATGACATGACCCCATCTAGCTACTACAAATAACTACGTCTGGACTCTGGAGTCACATTCCTAAGAGTTGAAAACTACAGAGAAGACATCAATACTAGCTTATTACATGAAACTCTGTGCACAAGATTGAAAGAACTAACATATATTATTGCTTACATACACAATTTGATAAAATAATTAATAAATCACAAGTATACAAAATGTAGGGTGTCATGGAATGGTCATTTTTTATATTGGGCTTCGGACTGCACTTGGAAAGGGATGGATAAGGAAATAAAGAGCTATCAAGCGGGGTGGAACTTAATTACCCACTATCATGCGTGCTGTCACAGGCCCTGGAAATATAAATATATGTGCATAAAGTAAATTCGTCTAATTACACATTTTCATTATTTATCAGAGTAGTAGTTGTTGTTTATGGTAGAGGCCTAGATCAAATAAGCCGGTACATAAAAGATCAAGACTTATTACCAACTACCAATCAAAGAATGTTTTCAGCTGGTGTGCCCATAATGTTACCATATCATACACTTGAATTGGTACACAGCTTAGTCCTTTGCATTAATATATGATAGGAAATGATATTATTATTACAGAAAAGAAAGTAATATATTGCTTTCGATAAAAACTGAAAAAGAAGACTACCAGAACGCACGAGCCATGGTACTTGCCACTTGCCACAGGTACATAACTACATATCGCCTCACGTGAAATGCCGCACCTCTTATCTCACGCATGTTCTCATTACCCTTCAAATCGCGCTTTGTCCCAACTTTTTTTTCCCTCCCCTGCCTTAAATTATCAGCTGATTAATATTTAAACCATCTTCAAAAGTATAAAAAATTAAATGAAAAAATATTGTTAAACCACGAAAGGAATATAAAACACACAAATTGGATGCACAGGAACAAGATCACTTTTAGGAACTTAAAAAGAAGAAAATACTAAATGAGAAAGCGTAGGGTAGATAGCGGTAGAGTAGGTCTGATAATTTAATATTTGTACGTATCCCTCCAGTTAGAGAGGTTTTGGAGCAGTTTTGAATTTTGATTCTTTCCTTGCAGTATATGGTGCGAACAAGTCAAATATTTGACCGTAGCTTTCAATAATTACTTGTCCTCAATCAATTATATCCGTACGGGAAATAAAAACAAAAAAACTTTAATAACAAATGATTATTCACGTCAAGATACTGTAAAGCTGATAATTCAACATTATCAGATAATTTAATATATTTATCTAAATTAAATTATTATTTTTATACAAAATTATTTTTAAATGCAAGAAGAGACTAGAGAATAGTGTGGGTATAAAAGAGTGATGTGGCAATGCAAGGGAAAAAGGTTGAGCTCTCTCACTCACACATACACTTACAACTTTTCTTTTCTCTTGAGAAATTTTTCTGCATGCATGGAGGCTTTTGATTTCAGCAATTCGAAAGAAGAGAAAGGCAGCGCCATGTCTGGCCATATCTTCTCCGGCATTGCCAAGACGCTTCGCATTCTGGAACTCTGCATCGCTCTCTTCCTACTCTCCTGGATCCTCACGCGCCTCCCTCTCGCCATCCGCCTCTCCGCCAACTGCCTCCGCAGCCCTCTCTTTGTCTTCGCTCTCTTCAACGCTATCATTGCCGCCCTCCTCGCCCAATCTGCCCGACTCTCCGCCTCCGATCACCGCACCTCCCACTCCGAACCTCAAGCAGAGCACCGGCACAATCAACTAATAACGGATCGAGCTGTAACGGATACGTGTACGGACAATGGTTCATGTGCCGCGGCGGATTCAGGTTCCAATTTCAGATCCCAGAGAGTTTTCCAGCGGATTCGATCGGAGAAGTTGGAGGAGGATGAGGGAAATACGACGGAGAGGAAGAAATTGCGGCGATCGGAGACGGAGACGGAGACGGAGACGGCGAAGGCGGTTGAAAGTTCGTATCCGCAGCATGATAAGCTGAGCAACGAGGAGTTCCGGCAAACCATAGAGGCGTTCATTGCGAGGCAAATGAGCCTTCTCCGGGAAGAGTCGTTGGCCATTGTTGTTAAAACCTCAGAGTAAATCAACAGTATTAGTAACTACTAAGTATTTCATTATGATTAATTAGTGACATTAAGCATGAAAATAAAATTAAAATTACACTTTAATCAACAATCTTTCAGGTTTATGGTATCACTTAGAAATGTTACAGCCTTAACTTACCGCTCTATTAAAATTACACTGAATATCAATAAGACGGATTTGCCTTTACCAAATTATTTTCTTCACCTAATTTCAGTTTGTAAGTAATTTGATGTGTTGAGGAATTCATTACTCTCAGGAAAAAGTTTAAAAAAAGGCGCAATGAGTTTCAATGTTTTGGGTTTCTATGGCTGCAAATGACGCTTATACGGAATCACGGAACAGAACCAACCATTGTGGCTGGCTGAATGAATATATTCCGATTTAGAGTATTATGTGATTTACTTGGAGCAGTTTATTACGGACTTGGAAAGAATTGGAATCAATGTATTGGGGATATGTCCCACTTTACTCTGCAGCTTAATTAATAATTATCATACTACGAATAGGAGGGAAAAGAATATTTGATTAGGGTGGAATTTGATTGCCTATTATCATGATAATAAATAAAAGTAAGGAGGAATTGTATTCCGGATCCAACGAATGACTGATGCTCGGATCTGGTCTAAGTTGTATCTGGATAACATGTTTGGCAACAGAAACTCTTGGGGTCAGATTTTAGCAATTTTAGCTAAGAGTAGCGTTAGGCAATATATTTTGTGATTTTTAGTCATTAATTAAGGATTTTTAGTCATTAATTAATTATTATTAGTATTCTTAGTAGTATGAAAATACATTTAATAATATGAAATTATACATTCTTTTTCTACTAATTAAATACTAACTAAATTTTAATAAAAATATTGATCTATTAGACATTTTCTTTAATTAATAATTACTCAACACAAATATCAAATTATCTTCGACATATAAATTTTATTAATTTATGTATGTAAATTCTAATAAATATGAGTACAAATTATATTAATTTATATGTATAAATTTTAATAAATATAAATATAAATTAAACGTAAATTACTATAAATATAGATATACATTAGTCATATAAATAATAATAAAATTTATTAACCGTATAATAATTGACAATTCACACTAAGATTGAACTTTAATAAAGTTTGGTAACGATTTCCTTTAGGACACTTCCAATTATATTTTAATTATTCTAGTTAAATAATCACTTTAATATAAACATTATTATTTTTATTTCTTGGATAAATTAAAATTTCTCTCTTTCATTTTTTATGTTTTGCAAAAGATTTTTTTTCCTTTCATTTTTATCTTTTTATAACATAGATTACTCAAATTTTTTTTTGTGGATTTTGATGCCCTACAGCACTGTTCTCTTCCATTAAAATTCACAAATTTCATGAAAATGGTCGATGATATGTTTTTTTTGGGTGTGTCGTGGATGATATGGTTAAAGTCCAGGCCTGAAGAATATACGCGACGATATTGTAGGCCTTTACAGTTTTTGGTCTTGAAGGCCTTCAAGCTATGAAAACCTTTAGTGTGGTACTATATAGAAACTAAAGGGTAATTTGTGTGTAGCAACAAGTTGGGCTCACAGTCTAAAAGAAAAGTAAGTTGGGCGATAAGTATCCAAAAAATATCTAAGAATAAAAAACAGGTAACTAAAAAAAAAAGTGAAAAAGTATCATTTTTCTTTGAGTAAATGCTAAATCAAGTCCTTACTATTTGAACGACGGACAAAACGCCCATTGATGATATGAAATTGGCCCACCAAACCCTAACCTCTTTTGTAATTGTGTATGTAGTAGCCAGAACTGAAAATATACAGAAAATTAGATGTAATTTCTCACTCTTCTTGAAGAAAATTTAGGTGATGACAAGAAATATGGATGAAACTTTATATCTAACAACAAAAGGTTATAAAATATTTGTATATTTTCTTAAGTTGAATATTCTTAAGTTGAATTATTAAGCTGCTTTTTGCATTTTCTTAAGTTGCTTTCTATTATTATTTATTAATAGTAGATGTAAGTTCAATTGTTGTAAATTAATTAAAATAGGAGTATATAAGGAGTACGTATAGAGTACATATGGTGTTTTCATTTAATAAAAAAAAACTATGAACCAACATGTTGAATGTGATTTGTGTAACAACTCAGACCACCCTCTAGCACGATATTGTCCGCTTTGGTACACAAGGCCTTACGCTTTTACCTTTAACGATAGGGATGATAGCCGAAACCCCCCACACTCACTCGTCAAAACGCGTCATGCTAGGGAGAAGTATCCACACCCTTATAAGGCATGCTTCGTTCCCCTCCCTAACCGATGTGGGACCTTACAATCCACCCACCCCCCTAAGGAAACCTAGCACCCTCGCTGGCACATCAATCCAGACTCCGACTCTGATACAATCTGTAACAGCCCAAACCACTCGCTAGCACGATATTGTCCGCTTTGCCACACAAGGCCTCACGGTTTTGTCTTTGACGATAGGGATGATAGCCGAAGCCCCACACACTCACTCGTCAAAACGCGTCATGCTAGGGAGAGGTATCCACACCCTTATAGTGTGCTGCATATTTGGAAGAATTTCAGACAAAGATTTAAGGATAAGCAGACTGAGGGACTTGTGTGGTAAGTCTTAAGGTGCACAACACATAGTCAATTCAAGGATGCCATGGAGAAACTAAAGAGTATAAACATTGGTGCATGAGAATATATGAATGGTATTGATCCTGGTGCGTGGTGCAGGACTTTTTTCAGTCACTTTCCAAAAAATGATAGAACCATAAATAACATGTGTGAAGTATGAAATGCAACGATTGTTGATGCTAGAGAGAAGCCAATATTAACAAGGTTAGAGGAGATTAGATGCACAATCATAAAAAAGATGGCTAACCATAAACGGATCTTAAGTTCATATACTGGAAAATTGACACCAGCTCAACAGAAGAGGGTAGACAAGTTTATCAAGCCTGGAAGTCACAAATGGACAGCTCAGTGGTCTGGAGATAATAACAGAATCTTATTTGAAATCACAAGAGGAAAACAGAAACTAGAAGTGAATCTACAACAGCATACTTGCACCTGCAACATGTGGCAGCTTTCAGGTAAGGGTTGTGTATGTTTTAATAATACAAAATTTATTAGTGGACACTTAGAATAATGGATTGTATTTGGAATAAGAGAAATCAATGTATTATTATTGTTCTATCCAGGTATGCTATGTGTGTATGCTGTTGCTGCCATATCTAAACTTAGGGTTAGAACTGCTGAGGATTTTGTTAGTCCACTACTAACAATGGATGCTGTTAGGGCCACTTATAATGTGTGTGTGAAACCAGTAAATAGTGAAGAGTTTTGGAAAGAAGCAAGTCAACCAAAGCCTGATCCACCTAGAATAACAAGACCAGTTGGACGTCCGAAAAAACGAAGGTCAGATGCAGCTCACCCACCACCACAACCTAATGGTGACAAGGTTAGGAGTACTTTTCAAGTTACGTGTAACAAATGCGGGAAAAAGGGGGCATTATTGCAAGACTTGCAAGGGAGCACCTTCAAGACCTGATTGGAAACTAAAGAGAAAAAAACCAAAGGCTTCTAATCTACAATTGCCGTGCATAATGGAGATGAGGTAGACTAGCAAACTGCAGGGGCGCAGAATGCAAATGAACAAACAGAACAGGTACATATTTGTGATTTCAGGGACCAAATTGTACTACACTTATAATGGTTAGGTATTTATCTATACTAAACTTAAATTGGTTACGGTGTTTTTTGTCTTAAAAGATAAGGGATAGGCATTCATGGTCTTTTAATTGTACTCAGGTTGGAGGCTCAAGTCAAACTAACATAGGTACTGCAGATGTTACTGATGAACCTTTGGTCAGCTCAATTTAATAGATCCTTTTAGTTTGCAAGTACATAATGTTTGTGTGGATTTAATTGTTGTGTTGTCTATATTATCAAGATCAGTATTGAATCTCATTTTTGCATTCATATAGAAAAAGGCCAGGAAGAACAAAAAAAAGATGCCAAAGAGGCCCATAAGTGAAGCAGATGAAATTAATGTCTCACGATTTGTCCCACAGTGAGAGGTAACAACAACTATTTTTATTGTTGTGTATTTGAAGCCTATTGTATACTTATCTGTACTGATTGTCTTCTTTATGTTAACAGCCTATTATGGTTTAACCTGAAGCTCCTAAGGTTGCAATAGTAAACACTGACATAAGGTTTAGGCCAAAGTAGAAGATATTTAGGCTCAAGCTCCACCAGCAACACAACAATATGCAAATACCACCATCACACAACCTCAACCTAATGCAAACCTTACTCAAAGTCCAAGACCTCCTCATGTACAACCTAACATCAGTGGTAAAGCCATTTCAATGGAGATAATAGCAGTAGCCGGCAACCAAACCTTATTAAGGCTGCTTAAGTTTATTCCAACCCCAGGCATAAATATACCAAAGAAGCATTAATGAACCTTTTTACTATTAAATACTCTTTTTGAAAAGTCTTCTTGTAATACATGAGATCCTATATTTTGTTTTGGCTTAAATGCTATTAGACTTAATGCTCAATTGTATTTTGATTTAATTTACTTATGTTGTGCAGCAGTACTAAATTGGCTTAGACATCGTCTCTACTGTGATTATTTTGGTTATATATTTTTGTTGACTTATTTTATGTATTGAGTACCTTAAAAGCACTTATCTACTACTAATTTGGTTACAAGTACTCTGGTAATGTTACCAGTTCTGGTCTTTTTATTCCTTTTGTCAACTTGGATCACCTATCATAATGAAGTTGCTAGTATTCATGCAGTGAATATAAAAGAAAATAACAAATTATTTTCATTCTCAAAGTTGCAAAACATACATATTACTAGGGGTGTAAGTTACCGAACCGGACCGAATTTTACCGCAAAACCGAACCGAAAAGAAAACTGAAAAAACCGGTTTTTTTGATTTTTTCGAATTAAACCGATCGGTTCGGTTCGGTTTTCGGTTGGCTCAGTAAAAACCGAACCGAAATATTGGTTCAGAAACCTTATTTTTACACATTTACCCTTTAACCTTGTTGTTTTACTAGACATTTTTAATTGTTTTTGTTTTATGTTTAATTAAGTTGAATTTGTATTGGATTTGAATGTGATAAACTCTTGTTTTTCTAGTTTATTGAAGGTTTTAAATTTCATTTTATGGCATTTTAAATTTAGATAAGTAGGTGTAAAAAAACCGAAAAAACCGACCGAACCAAACCGCCGTTGGTTCGGTTCGGTTCGGTTCGGTTGCTCAAACTGCAGCCAACCGAACGGTTGGTCTCTTTGAAGAACCGATCAGGTCGGTTTGGTTAGTTTTCGATCCAAAATCGAACCGAACCGAGCCGATTACACCCCTACATATTACATATAAACTCACACATTTGTCAACAAAAAATATCCATGATATAAACCTGTTTTGATATCCTAACCTAGTTCTTATAAACTAAGAACCAAATTTTTTAACCATATAATCCGCTGAATAAGACCCAAAATGACATTGCCATTGTAATTCCAACCAACAATGTCGGAATATAATAGTCTTGCATTTAGTACTCTTAACTTTCATTCCTACTCTATCTTTTGCCATCAACAACTCCATGGATTCTAACTTCTCTTTCAATCTCTCCACTTAGTCCACCAATTCATTAGAACTAACATCTTTAACACGGAAAGATGTCACATATTCATCCAGCCAAGTAAAGAATTTACAGTGAGGAGTTCTGGTCTGCAAAAACACATGAACTTGCTAACACAAGAAAGAAAAAAGAAAGAAAGAAAGAAAGAATGTGAAACTGGAGAATGTCCCACTTCATATGTATTTACCTTAAAATAGGCGCACCCGAAGAAGAGTCTGTTTGGATTGTCTATGGTGCTTGATTCAAACAGTATGGCATATGTTCTGCAGTTACATGTAGGTGTTGTAAATTTTTTCTTCCTACTGTTCGCACCTTTCCGGAAGCTACTGGTCGAGCCCAGCATCGTACTTGAACCCTCGTTTTGTGCATCGGCACCCGTCTCGATTTTGCTTCGTGAGTAGCAACCGCCATCTTTTTCAGTTATGACTTGCATATAGTAATCCTCAAATGTAGCTCCAACAAAGATCCGAACCCTAATTTGGAGAAGATTCAATCCAGCTTTCACGACACTGTTTCTAAAATTAAGAGGGGTCAATTAGTTGTAATTTGGAGGAAGACAATATCCACGTGACAAAAAAACTGACATGTCATCGCTCCACCTTCTCTCATCCGATTGCAGGATCTGCTATAAGCGATTTCGTATGTGGTTAGGGTTTGGTGGGTCAATTTTATATCGTCAAGGGGTATTTTGTCCGTCGTTCAAATAGTTAGAGACCGGATTGAGTATTTACTTTGATCTTTTTCTTTTTAAAATATCTTTTCACATATCTAAATTTTTAACTATTTGATACAAATATAAATAGTAGAATCTACTCTTTCACCTTTCACTTGTTAGTAAAGTTACGCACAAATTTTATAGGCATAATAGAATTTTCTAAAAAAATAAATGAAAGATATATATATAGATAGCGAGCTGCGAGCACAACACTTTTAGTAACAAAAGTGTGGTTCAAGAACCCTAATTCTAGCCTAAGCACCTTAGGAGTGGAACCCCCTATAAGACCTCAAGGGGGTCTCCACGGGATACCTCCCCCAACATTTCGAATTCATATTTATAGTTCTTATATTACATATTGTGTTTCTTCAGTAAATATATAATCAAATACTTAATAACCTCGTTAACCCTAAGTTGCATGCTGGCTAATTAGCTACTGATTGACTTCGTAGAAACTAGCAAGAACGTATTATGTGTATCCCGAAAACACACACAAACACGAAGGAAAGTGAGAGCGATCTAGGTTACTTGATAAGTTGCAATAGGATAGCCTTTTATAGCCAGATGTTTACGGTAAAATATAAGATTTTTACACTCAAAAAGGAAAAATAAATTATAACAATAAGAGTAAATTTTTCTAGTACGCGCAGAGTATAAGTTTTCTTTTAGTAGCTTTTAATGCATTTTTGCTACATATATGATGCAAACCTAGGTTAATCAATGATCATGTGCGTTATGTTGCTTGAACCATGCACATGGTCTTCATATTCTTCATAGTGTATGTTCCCATATAATTGTCGTTACCCTTGTTATCAGATGCTTATGGGTACAGTGCTGTTTCTTAGATAGTTGCATGGCTATGGTTTTTTCTTCTATTTTTGTTCGTTTTAAGTAAGAGTTTAATTTTGAGGAAGTATTTTACATAGTTATACAATCATATTCCATTATTTATAATCATTCACGCGATTATTAATATAAAAAATATTTATTTTTATTAATGTACCATTATCTAATTAAATGTATGTGTAAAGTATATCAAAATTAAATTCTTTAAGTAAATGTATTCTATAGTTTTGTATTGGATGATGTTAGGTAACCAAAAAATAATTACAATATAAAAATATCACATAAAAATTTTCATTCTCTTGATAAGCAAGTGACATACACTTCCTTATCATTTATCTTCATTTATTCTTTTGCTGTATGTTTAGAGTCATTACTGTTCTTTCCAAAATCAATTTTAATTTTTTCCAAATCAAATTCCTAACATCTCTCAATCACATTAATATCCATTAAAATACAATAATTCTTTGCAAAAATTATGAAAATTAAATTAAAAATTTTTAACAACTTCTACTATACAACTTATTTTACATATAGACTATTAAAAAATAAAACATAAAATATAAACAAAAATTAAAAAATAAAATTTTAAAAATAATTATTAACTCGTTATATTAAAATCAATAAACAAGCATACATATAAATATTAAATAAAAATATTAAAATAATTAAAATCATGACCTATTAGTGCACATACG
>NC_029776.3:10369044-10369841 GCF_000817695.3 Arachis duranensis
CTATTATGTGTGTCTTAGGACAATTAATATCATATAATCCTTTTTATTTTATTCTTAAATATAAAAATTAAATTATAAAAGAAAATATTAAGTATTGATTACAAGAATGTCTAATAGTAAAAGATATGATATTATAATTAATATTATTAATAAATAAAGTTGATAAGAATATAATAAATGAAATTATAAATAAAATAATAAAAGAATAGACTAAAAAATAAAACTGTCATTAAATAATATAAATAAAGTATATTATAAAAAATTTTGACTAATTATGACAGAAATTTTTTGGTTACCAAACTTTTTCAGTTGTTATTAATCTTGGATGGACTTTTTCATGTGTAGTTAGTACTTATACCGTATTCCTCTCTATTGCTATGAAACGAGGGCCTAGAAGGGCCGCAATCATCATGTAGCCACACATCTGATTCACGCTCGTGCTGCTGATATGGTCCCAAGTCATTTGACTAATCCCATCGTCTAAATTAGAACAAGTTAAAAATTCAGGTGTAGTTAATTTTATATAAAATTAATAATTAAAAATTATTAAATAATTTAATTGATTTGACTAAATTTTTATTTAACGATTTTGAGTTATTAATTTTACATAAAGTTAATTGTACTTAAATTTTCACCTTAAAAGAATGCTATAACTTATTAAAATTTATTATTTTGTCCATCATTAAATTATTAATTTATTTTTTTAGTTTAATTTATTTAATTTAATCTAATAATATATTTTATTTTATATTTTTAAATATTAATAATTAATTAATAACTAAAAATAATAAATTTTG
>NC_029776.3:10369877-10371385 GCF_000817695.3 Arachis duranensis
TGATAGTTATTTAATATTCTCTTTAAATTATGCTACCACATATAAATTATTTATGTGTTAATTTTATTTATGAGACACATGTCCTGGCTCTAATGCTGTGTTTGATTTATATATGGGTGAAGACATAGACACAAATACATAAATATTAAAGACATATATATAAGAAAATATAAAATTTTTACTTTGTTTAGTAATTATGCACAAGACAGAATATAAATTGTAAATGTCAATATTATTCTTATTTTCAAAAAAAAAATCACCATAATCACTATTATTAAAGATAAAAGTAAAAAAATTTGTGTCTTAATTTTTGTATCTTAATGTCTCAATAAAATAACAGTATACAAATTTTATGTATTTGTATATTAATATGTACCACCATATCTTTACTTAATTTATGTATTTAAAAACTAAACATAAAACATAGGTGTAAATGTATCACCGTGTCTCAAAATTTGGTGGACACACCCACTAAACAAACGGTGCCTTATTTCCTGAAACATTCACGTTGCCAATATCTAGGAATTTATTTTGATAGATCGTATCGATCCATATAAGTAGTTCGGAATTTATAACGTGTAAACTGTGAATCACACTACACTTACGTGCGTGGCTCCCGTTCCCAAGTAGCGATGTGGATCAGGTTATCCAATAATTGAGTTTGTGGCTCAGCTCGTTCGACTCAGAAACTCAGTTCAATTGTTTTTTTTTAATAGATGAAATTTGATTTTTTGTAGAACCTATTAATTAAATAGCTTAGGTCATATATAAGCCTCAAAAAATGTTTATGAAGTTCGTTGAATCGACCTATTTAATATAATATTTTTTTATCAATAAAGAATACATTTTATTTTTTATCTAGTGATTATTGTTTGTGGCAACAACTATTTTATTTTCTTTTATTCTTTTGGAACATGAAAAGGATTTGTGGTGAATTGACGATATAGAATTGTATAAGTTATCAATTTAGTATTGGCTTTTTTTGTTGGAAGAAAAAGTTCAAAGGCCCGAATTTGATATTATATATATGTGATTTATATATTATTATTTTTAAAAATTTAATTTTGATATATTTATAGTATAAAAATTTTTATACAGTTATTCAATTAAGTTTACGTGTTTAAATATTTTTTAAATAATAAATTTAAAATTAATTTATTTTTGTTAATTTTAAATCTAGCTAATATCAAACGTTTTTTATTGGGCAAAAAGACCAAACTCTCATGTAAAAAAATCAAATAATAAAATTTTTAATTATTATTTTTTATATAAAAATTTTGTTCACTTATTTAATTTATGGTGAAAATTCAGGTGAAGTCGACTCATGCGAAGTTGATATCTAAGAGCTGTTAAATGAAAATTTAGTCAAATCACTCAAATCATTTACGTGAAGTCGATTGCACTTGAATTTCTACCATATTTATTATCACAAAAAAAAGTTTAATATCATAGTATTATACTTTTATATTTAATTAGCTATAAGATTTATTGCACAAATAAAATTAAAT
>NC_029776.3:10371519-10377188 GCF_000817695.3 Arachis duranensis
TTTTGTAAGCCAAAAACAAATTTTACTTTGTATTTGCACGATTTGATTGGAAGCTAAGCAATGAAGATTGATCAAGTGCTCCATATGAATGAAGGAATGGGGGAAGCCAGTTATGCCAGAAACAGCTTGCTTCAGGTTATCATTAATCTTATCCATCAAGAACAGCATGTGCTTTTAATAAACATATTACATATATACGTGTGATTAAATGTGTACTTAATTAATTATTAATTAACTAATTGCAGCAAAAGGCAATTTCAATAGCGAAGCCCATGATAGAGGAAGCAATAACAACCCTATATTGCAACACACTCCCAAGAAACCTTGCCATTGCTGACTTGGGATGTTCTTCAGGCCCAAACACTTTCTTTGTAGTCACCCAAATTATCAAATTCGTAGAAACACTTTCCCAACAACTGAACCGTCCCTCACCCGAATACCAGGTCTTGTTGAACGATCTTCCAGCCAACGACTTTAACTCCATCTTCAAGTCTATTCCCACCTTTAAACATGAGCTCTATAATGAAATCCAAGCTAATAAGATTGGTCCTTGTTTCATTTCTGGAGTTCCTGGTTCTTTCTATGGCAGACTCTTTCCTACCCGATCTCTGCATTTTGTCCACTCCTCTTATAGCCTGCATTGGTTGTCTCAGGTATTTTCTTAATTTATATCTTTTTATCGATACACTCTTTTCTATTCAAAATTTTATTAATTCAATTTTTTAGTGAGACAATTATATCTATATTCGCATATAATTTATTTTATATTTTTGCTTAGTCGTCATATTTTTTATTCTTCTAAAAAAACAATTATAAAGCAGTAGTAAAAGTATTATATGAAATGATTATACATATAATACGTTTTTTATGCAACAAATTTTTTTTTTTTATTTTGATGAATAAATTTTGTATAATTTTTCTTCTTTTCTTTTCTATTTTGATACTGTATCATAAAATTATCTGTTCTAAAATTTATATTATTCTATAAAGATATATCAGTAGTTATACTAACAGATTATATTTTACATCATGTTTAAGAAAAATAAATAAATAAATAAAATATGTGAAATATGGTGCTATTCTATGGTGGTCCCTATGACTATTAGTTGATTATAAAACACATATAGAATAGAACATATATACATATCTGTCAACTAATTAATTTGGTTGAGTTTGTTAATATTCATTTTAATAACTTAATGCCATGGCCAGTAAAAGTTAGAATTTTCATCACGAGTAATTGTTGTAATTTCACAACTTTTTAATGAAATATGCAACATCGTTTAACCAACTACCAATTGAGATAGAGAAGAATAGAGTTTCTAAACGATATCGTTTTAAAGAAGTCTCTAGGTTGGGTGACCAAGGAGTTGATGATGACAACCGATAACGACCACCACCACCGCTGACGGAGTGTCTTCTAGTAGTGAAAATGAATCATGTCATATTTATATTTTAGATTTGCTCATAGTGCGTTGTGTTTTGTTGAACACTCATGGAAGATAATTAGGTTAATATTGGGGAATGGAGAAGATCACTAAATGTTGTAATTTGATTAAAAGTGACGAATGAGTTAATTTATCTAATTTTTAAGAACTTTAAAAAAATAAATATATATTGAAAATGCACTAAAATTTTTAAAAAATAATTTAGATACTTCTCACCTATACTTTTCCTATAATTATAACAAAGAATATGGGTTATTTATTTTGTGTGTAGGTTCCTGAGGGTATAGAGAAGAGCAACAAAGGGAACATTTATATAACGAGGACAAGCCCAAAAAAGGTGTTGAAAGCATACTACGAGCAATTTGAGAGAGACATTTCGGGGTTTCTAAGGAGCCGTGCAGAGGAGTTGGTAGAAGGAGGGTGTATGATTCTCACAATCTTGGGAAGAAGAAGCGAAGACCCAAGCAGCAAGGAGTCCGCAGTTCACATTTATGAGCTCTTTGCAAACGCTCTCAATCACTTGGTCTTCAAGGGACTCATTCAAGCTGATCAACTTCACAGCTTTAACATTCCAAACTACATTCCATCCTCATCGGAACTCAAACTCCAGATCTTAAAACAAGGCTCCTTCAAAATCAACCGCACCGAGGTATCATCCGTGCACTGGACCCATTGCGGCACTGATAATCAACACAAAAGCGGTGCATATAACGTAGCCAAGTGCATGAGGGCCGTGCTAGAATCTTTGGTTCTCCAACACTTTGGTGAAACCATCATTGATGAGGCTTTTCGGGTGTTCCAGGAGCTCTTAGCCGATACTATGTCTAAGGAGAAAACGGAGTTCTTCAATATCACTTTATATTTGACCAAACAATCGCGCTCGTGTGTTTGTTTTCATTAACTCGCATATGTAGTATTGATCTAGAATTATTATTATTATGCATTATTGTTGGAGAACTCTAAAACAGTAAAATAGTCTATGCTGCTATCCTAGCCGTTCTAGCTAGTTTATAGTAAGTAAGAAGAAATGTTGCACGCTAGTATTTTAAATAGTGTGAAATTATATTTAATAGTGTGGGATTATTTATTTTTTTTGTTGATTAAATCTTAGTCAGATTTTAATAAAAATGAAAGTTCTATATTATTAGATGAAATTTCACACTGTTAAAAATATTAATAATGACTAATTGATAGTTACAAATTACAAAATTTATTGACTCTCTAGCACTCCTTTTAAAAAAAAATACAAATTTCAGCAGATCTAATTTCAAGTAAAAAAAAGAAGTAAAATATGTTTTTGTTTTTAACATTTTTAAAATTTTTAAAAAATATTTCTATTGTTAAAAATATTTTTAAATTTTTTTTGAAAGTATTAAAAAAATGTATATTATCTAAGAAAAATAAGTACTATCAAAGAACTAACAATGAGCAGGATTTTGAAGCAAGTTTCATCAGCTAAGAATAAGTCTTCGACAAAGAACTAATAAGTAGGATTTCAACGAGCGATTTTGACAATTATTAGATATTTTAACTTTTATTAGGATATAATTATGATTTTTTTAAAGAGGAGTGTTAGGGATTAATAAATTTTGTGATTTATAGTCATTAATTAGTCATTATTAGTGTTTTTATGATGTAAGATTTCATCCAACAGCGTAGAATTACCCATTTTTTTTTGCTGATTAAGTACTGACCAAATTTTAATAAAAGTGCTAGTCTCCTAGACTTTCTCTTTCTTATTTGTTAGAAGATGGTTTAAAGAAGAAGCTGATGCTTTAGTAAATTAGGATATAATGAATGATTAAAATTTTTAAATCACTAAATGACGGTTTGAAAAGGTATAGGGAAACAATGATAATCATAAACAATGTAAACAATGAATTAAAAATTAGATTATTAATTAATTAATTAATTTTAAATTTAAAAATTTAGGATTAACATTTAAATGCATCCACACTACGTACGATTATTCTTAGAGTCACGCTAGAGAGCCAATAAAGTACTTATACAATGGCTACAATGGACTGTTTATTAGGCCCAATATGAATTAAAAGTGATCATTAACTCCTTTTTACCGTAATTAACCTAAATGTCTCTCTTGACCAAGAAAAAAAAAACCTAAATGTCTCTTCATTTTTTTAACCCCTATTTTTCAAATTTGCCCTAATTCCTCTATTCCGAATGGCAGGCTACGGTTCCACCCAAAACCCCATTGTTGAAGTTGAACATCCCTTCCCAAGCAGCCGCCACGTGACCTTCGACCTGCGTCCTTGCTGCCGACGAGCTCCAGGGCCAACCTCGCTTGCACATGCCCTCCGTTGCTGCCAGTAATTGATGGGCACTGTGATGGCTAAGCATTCCCCTTCAAGGTGCCGCATGACACCAACCTTCCGACGTGCTCTGACATCCTAGCTTGCAGTAACCCATGAGCTAATTTGCGGCTGAACTCCCGGCCGCTCCGTCTCCGCATGATCTGGAGCCCTAATCTCCGTCGAGGCAGCCTGCACCACACAGCATCGTTCGCGCTCGCCGTTCTGTGTTAGCCGGTGGCTTGGGACCTCCTCCTGCGTGACCATTGCATGGTTCAAAACTACCATCATCGACGTTTACCGGTTAGTGGGTTCATGTCTTTTTCTGATGATTCCTATTTCTGCTGATCCTAATGCTGTAGACTGTGTATATTGCTGAGTGGTTGAATTTCTGAAAGTGAAAACCTCACTTTGCTGCATAATTATTGTGTCGAAACTTGTTGATTAAAATTGTGTTGCGAATGATTGCTTTTGATATAATTTTTTCGCGGAAAAAATTGTAAAATCTTGGTTCAAATATGCCATTTTTACTTTCCTGCGATGTGTGGACCGTTGTTGATATCTAGTTGACTCTGTGTATATGGTTACTTTAGCAGTTTATTGGATGGCTGCTTTCCATCGAGAAGCACCTATCTGGTTAACGGGTTATTATTTTTTATGCAGGCATTTTGTTTTTTATTTTATATTGATGTTTAGCAATTAATCTTAGCATTTGAGAGCTATTGTATATTTTGTTTTTTATTTTATATTGCTGTTTTTTATTTTATTCCCTGAGAAAATGTACTTGTATATTTGCATAACATAATAAATTGGAAAACAGGTTTTAATTTAATATTTGATCATTGTTCAGTATAACCTTGTTTCCGTGAGTTATGAAGTGTGAAATTTTTTTATTTTGCCTTTTTCTTGAAGAGCACATAATAAATTAAGGCTTGAATATGTTGGTTTGTTTACCAAACATTTGGATGGTCGATGTTGATGATGGTGAATGCTATATTTTGATCCTAGTACACTATCAGCTTCTTTGCACAATTTGCTGTTTGATCGGACTCTTGTTTTTGTAAGTAAGACCATGCATCCATAAAGTTGATTATATTAACCGTGTGTTTAGTTTGGAAAAGTTTAAGTTAGGTGTTTAGTTTCACATATACGACTGACTTTAATTTTATTCTAACCATATCAATAAGATCAGTTGAAGACATATGAATCTGTAAATCATGTTGCTTGTATGCGAAGTTTGTATTCGTAGGTTTTGATGAATGACAAACCAACAAACGACATGAAAGACAAACCAACAAACAACTTGAATGAACAAGCATGTTGAAAGATCAACCAACATTCAACGTTGAGGAATGAAGAGTTGAAAGCAACACAACAACAACAAGAAACTCAAGTCCACAACATTTGAAGACAAGTATAGTGTCTTAGGACTTAGGTAACTTCTTGTTAAGAACCAATTGCTAAATCTCTCAACACACACTCACAAAATGTTTTGATTATCATATCATATGCACATCTTGCAATTCGATGCTAGCCAAATGGTTTAAAACTTGTTTTCAAAGGTACAAAATCATAGGAATTGACTCCAACAAGTTTGAGATCAATCCTAAGTATTTTAAAGAGATTTTAAGCCATTCTTTAAGGTTTACATCGATGCACACTCATCTTGCATCGATGCAAAGCATGCAACGACTTGTTGCATCGATGCAAAGAAGTTTGCATCGATGCAACCTAGCTGAAAATTCAAATTTCAGCATCAAAGACACATTTGCATCGATGCAAAGTGTTATACATTGATGCAAATAATTCAAAAACATAAAAAAACGGCTAGTTTTGACAAAAAGACTCCATCCCACTAACTCCCCAATGTTTCTAAGGTTTGGGGAGTCTATAAATAGATGGATTGAAGCCT
>NC_029776.3:10379456-10381261 GCF_000817695.3 Arachis duranensis
CTTTACTAGAATTAAACATATAAACTTTCGTAGTCAAGATACGAGATGGGCACCTTATGGGCATTATGCTCATACTAACCATCAAGGACCCGAATTCACTTGGGTACCTAAATCCCAATTTTAATTATTTTGTAGGTACGTGTTGGAGCTAAGGATACAAATTGGTATGTTGATAGTGGATGCTCCAAACACATGACCGGCGATGAATCAAAGTTCACCGCAATAGAGCCTACAAATGGAGGAAACGTGATCTATGGAGACAACAACACCGGCAAAGTAATCGGCGTTGGAAAAGTTGGTAAAAATTCTTCTACCTCCATAGATAATGTTATACTTGTCAAAGGTCTCAAACATAATCTCATTAGTGTTAGCCAACTTTGTGACAAAGGAAACTTAGTCACCTTTGATTCAAAATGTTGTTTGATAAAAAGGCAAGACACTAATGAAATTGTGCTAATTGGGCACCGTGTTGACAATGTATACATGATTAATCTAAATGAAGTTTCCTCAAATGATGTGAAATGCCTTGTTAGTAAAAATGATGAAACTTGGTTATGGCATCGTAGAGTAGCTCATGCTAACATGGACCATCTTAATAAGTTGGTCTCTAAAGAGTTAGTAATTGGCTTACCAAAGCTACGTTTTGAAAAAGACGTCTTTTGCGACGCATGTCAAAAGGGAAAACAAGTAAAGGCCTCTTTTAAATCCAAAAACATTGTTTCAACAACAAGGCCATTACAACTTTTGCACATGGATTTATTTGGTCCTTCTAGGACTATGAGCTTTGGTGGCAATTACTATGCTTTAGTTGTTGTTGATGATTACTCTCGATTTACATGGACCTTGTTCCTAGCAAACAAGAGTGATGCATTTCGAGCATTCAAAAGATTAGCCAAAGTTATTCAAAATGAAAAGAATTTGCATATATCATCTATTAGAAGTGATCATGGTGGAGAATTTGAAAACAATATTTTTGAAACTTTTTGTGAAGAAAATGGCATTGAGCATAATTTTTCCTCTCCTAGAACACCACAACAAAATGGTGTGGTTGAAAGGAAAAATAGTCATTTAGAAGAAATGGCGAGAACTATGCTCAATGAGGCTAATATTCCTAAGTACTTTTGGGCGGATGCGGTTAGTACCGCGTGTTATGTTATGAATAGGATTATCATTCGACCTATTCTTAAGAAAACACCGTACGAATTGTACAAAGGAAGAAAGCCAAATATTTCCCACCTTCACGTCTTTGGTTGTAAATGCTTTATTCTAAATAATGGAAAAGATAACTTAGGCAAATTTGATGCTAAGGCTGATAAAGGAATCTTCTTAGGCTACTCTTTAACTAGCAAAGCTTTTAGAGTATATAATAAACGCATCATGACTATGGAAGAAAGTATTCATGTCGCTTTTGATGAAACTAACCATTGTTGTGCTAGAAAAGATTTTGATAAAAATGTAGAAAACCTTGATTCACTAAATTTGAATGGTGAAAACAAAGAAAAGGATTTAAATGAAGCCTCTACAAGCTCAACAAAGGATAGCATTCAAGTTGAAGAAATTGAACCATCACAAGCACAAATAAATGCACTTCCAAAGGATTGACGTACTTCAAAGGATCATCCTCTAGACAACATCATTGGTGATGTTTCGAAAGGGGTAACAACTCGATCCACTTTTAGAAACTTATTTGCATATAGTGCTTTTGTTTCCCAAATTGAACCATCTACCATTGAGTCCGCAATTGATGATGAACATTGGGCTATGGCAATGCAAGAGGAGCTTAACCAATTCAAACGAAATGACGT
>NC_029776.3:10384964-10397841 GCF_000817695.3 Arachis duranensis
AAACTATCTTGTTCATATTCTTTCATTCTACACATTTTTTATAATACACTATTTGAGAGAGCAATATCAATTGGTTCAATAGTGCTAAACTTGTAATCATACACTCTTCTAGAGAGTACTCATTTCATCTCAATAATTCTTTGAGAATTGTTTTCTTGTACACTTTGTAAATTGGAGTGTGATCTCCAAGGTTGAGTCAAGAGTTATAAACACTATAGTCGGTGAGGATACCAAAGAGGTATACTAAGTACTCAAGGCAAATCTTAGAGAAGGTATCTCTAAGTGGAGTGGGTTAGTATACGAGTGGTGATCATATACCGTGAGGTGTTAGAAACTAAGGACTCGGATTGTAAAAGGTTTTGCGCGAGCACCTTGAAGCTTGGCAATAGTGGAACTTCTCAATTGCGATTGAGAAAGAAAGTGGACGTAGGACAAGGATTGTGCCGAACCACTCTAAATAGCGTTTGCATCTCTCCAAACTCATCTCTTCAATATTATTGTCTTTTACCTTTGAGCAAATAAATTGTGATCGAAAAGTAGCTTCGTAAGTACTTAAGGAGTAGCTTAAGTCCGATTGGTGAAAAGCTTGATTAATTTATTTGAGTTGGTGTCTATTGGAAAGTAAAAGCTCCTTATAAATGCTTAGCAATTGAGTTAAGCTCTTGGAAAAATACTAGTACAATAACACTTTTGTATATTGTCTTTAACTTTCGCAAAAAGATTCATTGTTGTTGCAATACTCAATTCACCCCCCCTCTTGAGTAATTGTGCATAGGTTCTACAGAATCTACAAAAGTCACCGGTTCGCTATTGTCTTGTTGTTGTTTTTTTCTTTAAGTGGCTTTGTTCTGTTTCCATAGGTCATGGAAGTATGGATCAGATCCTTTCAATTTTCTAATCACTAATCTTTCAATAAAAGTTGCTTTTTGCATTAAAAATTACCATTCTTGCTGAAAAAATGCTTATCTATATCCTCTAAATTTAATGACGTATATATATTGCTAGTTTGATGTATGATTTATAAAATACTCGAAAGAACAATGATATATGAGTAGTAAATATGATTAGTTTTTGTCCATATTAGGATGGTTGATTTTTATAAATGGGAAGTTTATTGAGTGGGTATTTTGTGTGACCATTGTGATGTTTGAGGGTTGTCTTGTATTTTATTGAGAAACTGTGTACATGGTGCGTAAACCGTATCCAAACTCGGATATGCATACCTAGATTGACATGGACCATATGGTTAGTTCAATAAATGATTGGATGGTTGATTTGCACTGAATACTTTGCTGTTTAGGTGTGCCATATTTTTGCTTTGTGTGAAGCTAATTTACTTCCTAGATTGTTATGTTTATAATTGGCCGAGTCGGACTCTCAGACCACCTAAATTATTGCTATGTACATCCTTTCTCTTCCTCGGCCTTTTATTTTTTTGTGTTTTATTAGCTGGAATGATAACAAGGTTTTTTTTCTCATGTTATTATGATTTTCGTTGGTTAATTATAAACTCAATAGAATCTTGCATTATAATTCAGGGGACCTACTGCATGAGTAAATTTTCACGGTGCTCCAATCACCCATTTCTATCCCGTCTGAACGGGTATCCCATTGTTTACATGAATGAAAGTACATGTTTGGTTATTTGTTGTGCCATCAATTTTTTCTTTTTTTTTTGTCAACAGAAATTAGTTGAGACGCGATGCTCACCCTGCTACATCAACAACTTGTTTTTCCACTTGGAACTACATAATGAGGACGCTAAGTTGGCTGAGATTGCGGCTATTGGATTTGACTTCCTGCGGCGGATACCGCTATGGCATGTCAAGCAGAGCATCATGCTCTAACTTGCGAGGGCCTATGACATGGAATCGGACACTCTCAGGGTCGACGCAGGGGACATCCGTGTTACTGCAGAACTGATCGGCAGTGTATTCGGCACCCCTTCTAGAGGTTAGTAGAAGTTATGTAAGAAATAATAATTACTGTGCATGTTTTTTGGTTTGCCTTTGTTGACATTGATTGACTGTTGTATAATGTGTCATTCATGTAGGGGACCCTATCCTGAAACTGCAGAAGAAAAATGCATCCCATCTGGCACTTAAGAGACAGTTCCAAAAGAAAACAACAACACAACTGCAGGATTTTGTCTTTGCCTGTCCAATGGAGACCGAGCAACAAAGGATGACTTTTAGACGATACTATATCCTCGTGGTTCTGAAGATGTTTCTTTGCCCCACAAGCTAGTAGACTATTTCCCCATGGCACATCCCTCCGATTTTGGATGTCTCAAACCCAAGAAGATTCCATTGGCTGTATCAGATATTAAAGTGGTTGCGATGTGCAATAAGAAAATTCCAAGACGAGAACCGGGAAACATGCGGTGGGTGCATGTTCGTGTTGCTGGTATAGAAAATAATTTACCTAAATTTCTCCTACATGTACGTCTTAAGTTGTAAATCCTAATATTTGAATTACTTGTGCCTAGGTTCTATACTTTTAGCGCTTAAAGCATGGTTCGTTACATGCATGTCGAGCACCCAAACCTTGGATTGATGAATGGAGCGCTAATGAACTTTATAAGAAGGCCGATGATGCGTGAGCATCTTTCCTATCTTTTCTTAGTGAATTTGCATCTAATTTGTTGAGTATAATAAAGAATTAATTATCTTTTAGCCAATATGGAAGCTACTTTGAGTCTTTTGCAATTTTGTTTATTTTAGGTAGCATTCGGCTGGATTTGATGGAGTTTCTGCAGCACAAGAACAAAAGGAGATGGCAGCGAGGAGCGACGCGTACACGTGACTAACGCGTGCGCGTGATTTGGAGCTTTCCATGGTGACACGTGCGCGTGACTGACGCGTACGGGTGATTTGAAGACTTGCTCAGCGATGCGTGCACGTGACCGACGCGTCCGCGTGACTTGCGAAAAAAGACCAGCGACGCATACGCGTGATTGACGTGTACGCATGACATGCGCCACGTGCAGAAAACGCAGAAAACGTTGGGAGTGATTTCTGGGCCCCATTTTAGCACCCAAGTTAGGCGCAGATCCAGTGAAATCAAGTGGTCTCCACGTTACAAGACGCAGAGTAGTTAGTTAATTCTGATTTAAATTTAAATTTGATTTTAAAATAGGAAAAGATATTATCTTAGTTTTAGATAATAGATTTTTAAATTAATTAGAATTAGTTATAAAAAGAGGATCCCATTAGGGAATTCCATACAAATTTATATTCCATATTCCACAGCTTTTGGACTCTGAACCATGAGCAACTAATCCTCCAATGTTAAGGTTAGGAGCTCTGTCTATTTGTATGGATTGATTTTATTACTTTTTCTATTTTAATTCATGTATAAATTTATAATTTAAGAATTGTTTTTGCTCTTTATTTTATGAATTTGGGTGGAACGGAAGTATGACCCTCTTTCTATTTGAGTTCTTGTAAAACTTGGAAAAGCTCTTTACGTGAACAACAGTTTGAAAACAATTTCTCCTAAATTTTAATTATTTGGATTTAACAGGATACGTGACATATAATCCTTTTATTTTTGGGTAATTAGAATTTTTTGTGGCATATAAACTGGAATTTGAATTTCACCCTCTAATTGGAATTAATTGACCAAGGCATTGACAGTCGATGAATTTTAGAGGATGCTAGAAAGGTCTAAGGAATTAGGGTCTAGTCATATATAGTTTGCCATAAATTAAATCCTACATGATTAAAATAGTTAGTAAGAGAAGTTAATCCGAAAAAATAGATAACTCTAAAGCCTTAACTGTTTCTCCAATATTTTATCTTCAACTTATTTACTTGTGTGCCTGCCTTCTGATATTTTCAAACTTAAACCTTTTGAATATCTCAAAACCCTTTTCTGCTTGTCTAACTAAGTAAATCTTTTAACAATTGTTGCTTAATCCATCAATCCTTGTGGGATCGACCCTCACTCACCTGAGGTATTACTTGGTATGACCTGGAGCACTTGCCGGTTTATTTTGTGGATTGTAAAATACCGCATCAGCCGACCATGTTTTTTCACAGGTACAGTCCCTAATAATTTCATTTTTATAGTCAAATTGAATACGAATGTCATTGGAGATTCAAATTGATTTTTGCTAACTTTGTCATCCCACATTGAACACACAGGGATGCATCGTGGACAAGGCAAGGAAGGGAAAAAAAAGAAGAAAGTAGCTAATAGTAAAGCAGAAAACAAAAAAGTAAGGATTGAAAGGCTCCGCAAGGACTCCGACCAAGCGCCATCTACCTGGTACAAGACTACACTTCAGCAAAGATACATGGATGCGCATGAGGTGATCTGCTTTCATTAAATTCATTGTTTTACTATCATTGATGGTTATTCTAGTATGTACGTGAATGGTTCTTATTATGTTCGTACATTCCACCGTGTCCGGTGTGCAACATAGTGTGATGGGAATTTAATTGTAAACTCTTGGGTAATGTCAGCGGTGCGGCAAGGTTAATGGTGGAAGAAAATGGCCACGCAAGGACACCGAACAAGCCTCATCTACCTGGAGCAGGACCAAATCTCTGCATAGAGATATGGATGCGTAGAAGGGAGCTCGGTTAATTAAAATTATTTGCATTATTATCATGGATGTTTATTTTAGTAAAAGTCGACTACCAAAAAACAAAATTTTTTTATGAACATTAAAAATCGACTACCAAAATAATTATCAACTATTTGAATATATTTATACATATTATTTTAATTTTTTTATGAAATAATTAATCATTAAGATAATTCACATCTTTTCACAACATAATAATTAAATATGATATAATAGATAACTAAATATTTTTATTATAACAGTCACCAAAATAACATAATTAATTTTTTTCAATAAGTGAATATATCTTTATACCGTAATAAATTGATGGTTAATTTTAGAGTTTCCTATTCATGTTTGTAAACAAAATATAGCATGATTGAAATTAAAAGAAAAATGAAAATCTAAAATTTTATACTGTAAAAGTCAAGAGTATTTGGAGGGTGGCAGGTCCAATAATGGTTGGTCATATCGAATGGTTCCAATGCTGTTGGATATTGCATCGCAAATATTCCCTTGAAAAAAAGATAGATATGCATTATTACATTAATTCATTAATTGTACCATCATAATATCATGAATGAATAAATATTGTCGTCTTTCTCTTTCTGTTTGCTTAATAAGCCCTGTTTAATTTGAATATTGTATTACTGTCAAGACTTTGAAGACCCCACTAACAATATCGATCCATGCTCTAATTATTCTTTGTTTACTTTCACTCAAAAGTAGATCTTAACCACCCATTTGGTAAGATTATGAACGAGCTATTAAATTTATTTGTGTTATTATCATGGATGTTTATTTTAGTAATTATGCGACTGGTTTGAGTATTTATTATGCATATGACGATATCTAGAAAGATAGTCTTGACTGATTCTTATAAATATTATTCCTCTCCTCTCAAACATGATAAAGTATTTTATATATGTTGTTTTCCATATCCTGCTGTGTCGCTTACATCGCTTAATATGCTCAATGTATACACCACAGGAATTCATGACTGGTACGAGGAGAAAGTTGCCTATTCGCAGAAGCCGATCGGAAAGCAGCATTAAAAAAACACTTGCAGGAGACAGTGTCCCAAAAAGCAAGGGGACACATTTGGTAGTCTCGGACTCTGATGATGAAGATAACGTGCCGCTTGCTAGAAGGCCACGATTATTCCAACAAGAGCCGCCACCACAGGATGTCAATCAAGCAGGGCCCGTGGTCACAGACGATCATAAAGTTGCTCAAGAAGAATAACCTGACCACAAGGAAGCATCTCCACATACGCCATCTGCGGCACTTGTCCAGCTTGCCGAGTACGATTTTGACAGGTAAGTTGTTTGTGGCTTACTTTGCTGTTTCTTTTTCGTCTTTTTTTCCCCGTGTTGTGATTAGCAGTCGTGGTAAGCTTAACTGGTCGTTTTAGCTAACGTCATGCTGCATTCGTTTGTAGCGAATTTGACATCTCCATCGTACAGTGTCCTGAATTTGAAGTGCTGGATAATGTTGAGCAAGGGCGGCAAATAAAGGCCATAAGCATGCAGCCCTTGCAAACGTTGATGCCAAACAATTCATGCTACCATACACCGAGTCCAGGAAGACCTAGCTTTTCACTTGGTTTAACTCAGCTTGAAAAGACTCCAACGCCGTCCCCAATCCATTCAATTCATCCAAGGCTTAGAAATATAAAGAAGAGGGAGACTAAGGAGAAATAAATTAGAGCATGGATACTTAACTCATCCTTGAACAAAGAGCAACATTTGGCATCCTATGAAGGCCGAGAACATCTGGTATTACAAAGGAAGGACTTATGGACCTTGAAAGCCTGTAGTTGAATCAACAACACGATAAGTTCCTAAACTTAATCATGCATTTTAATTCCCTACCTTTTAATCGGTGTTTACTTTATACTTGATCCACATATTGTGCAGGTCATTCAATGGATGTGCTACTCCTTCAACGACACCAAATCATATAGATTCAAACAAGATTTCTATTGTGTGTGTCAAGAGATATTGGTAATTACACTCAACTGATTACAATGTGTCAGATTTTTTACCGATTCTTACTAGTTGTGGGTTTGCAAGAATTAGTCACACAAAATGATAATCTGGCATCATTCATTGACGGTGCAAGTCCAATGTATGTCGGTCTTGGTCCAAGTTTTGGTGAGAATAGGTTCTTTGACAAAGTTGAAGCTGCAAAGAGAAAATGGGTTAGTTGTAATCTTTTTAAAATACCCTACACTTCTGATATGTTAGACAACTTGTAAAATTTCGAACATCCTTGGTCTGTTTTTCCTGGTTATGTTGCATGAGTTGCATGTGATTATTTTGTTACCAGAAGTAGCACCACTCTCTCTTATTATATTCAAAATAAACTTGTAAAGATCTCCATTCATGCTGTATGTGTTATTTAACATGCACGAGGATGGTCCGTTTGACTCTTAGAGATTACTGTTTTATTTTGCAATATTTATATCCTGTTTGAATCAGGTCCTGGTTTATGCGTGTCATTTTTGTCAGTAAAAATATTTATATATGTTGCCTAAAGCAGGCTTCTGATTTCAATATTTATTTCATATTTAATTTCAAACGGATGGTTACTATTTCATATACTGTTAATATGGTTATTTTTATCTGCATATTTTGCTCTTCGGGTGTGCCATGTTATTGCGTTGATTGAACTTTCTCTTCTTTGCTGTTGGATACGTTTATAATGGATTGGGTAGGTCTTCTAGGCGTAGTAAATAGTTGCTTTATGCATCCTATGTCTTCAAGATCAGTAAAATATTTTCTTTTTTAGAATTATGTCGTGCCTGTCATCTGATTTGATGATGTTCTGGTTCTTTCATGGTCGAGGAAATTGACTTTTTTTGAAGAGACATATTCAATCTTGTGTACTGTTTGCTGCAGTGGTTAATTTTGAAATGTTGGAGGGGCCGTTGGTGGGTTTATGCATTTGATGTGAATGCAAAGCGCTTAGTGATAATTGACAGTTTCCATTCTGTACCACAAGATGATGAACGGAATAAGCACGATGCATATGTGGTAAGCTAATACATTTCTTTTATCCGATAGATGGTTATAATATCTAATTCTATAGCATGTTATTCGACTATTGCGCTCTTTGATTTTCAGGGGAGACTGTTTGAGGACATGGCGAGAATTGCAATTCCTGCATTCGTCCGGACTACATACGACCCATCTCGTTCTTACGCCAGGGTTCCAAAGCAACCGAACAAGTTAGATGAAATTACAACTCAGCTTTTGAGGCCATTTTTTTTCTTTCCATCATATGGGGCAATACCCTATTAAAAATTCTTATCATCCTGATTGCATAAGTGTGTTATTAGCTTGTAGCTTTGATTGTGGGATATGTGTTATTAAGTTCTTGGAAAGTTGGGCCTAAGACTGTGCTCTTGATGAATGGGACAAGGTGACTACAATAAACTTTTGGGCATATATAACGCGTCAATTTGAACATTAATCACTGTAACGGTTCTTACTCATAACTCGCCCAGCAAATCTATTTACAGGATTCACTCAGATCATATAGAATGGAGTTAATGTTGGACATTTTTTGTGGGCCACATAATGCCTTGGTTGAACAAGTCCTTGCATTATTGAAGGACAATGTTGAACCTGTACGGCGCAATCAACCATGGAACAAGAAAAAGGAAGTTAGATCACCATTCACTACACCTAGCACAAGGACATTGATAGAACGTGCGAAAGGATTGCCAAAGAGAAAGATAATCAAAGGGAAGAAGAAGTACCGTACTTGGGTTTACCTACTGTAAATTTAATTACCATATGAAATTTAGCTTACTTTATGCTTAAATTCTTCGGGATTTTTTATGATACATTTCAAGGACTTGTTTCTAGTAGAATTTTGTTTTTAAAATAAACTTCTGTGAATCTGTTAGTGTAAAGTTTCAGGCATGACACACCTACGATTGTGACAAACAGTCCATCCATGTTGAGTAGAAAAGTAACCATCTAAATTCCTATTGAACCAAACATCCAGTTTGTTATGTCTTATCACAGGTCTGTCTCTTTTGTATTTCAGATTTGACTTTAATATGTTAAGTTATGACATCATTATTAATGGTGTTGACATAAGATCCAGCTATTCCTTTGGGATGCATGCTACATATAGTATTTGTTGAAATATCCGAAGAATAACCATCCACAAATACTGAGAAACTAAACATCCAAAATCATACAATAACGAACATCCAATGTAACTCGGTAAAAATAACTACGTAATTACCTTGTAAATCGACCAGCAACTTAACAATGATCATGTAAAATAACATTGTGAAACCGTGATAATCAGATACAACATAACCATCAATCATTATACACAAGTAAGCACCCAAGAATAACCATTCATGTTCACAGTAAAATCGACCATCTGATTACGTACAGAAATGAACATCACAAGTATTTTTTTTAAATGTAGTCAATATCTAAAATGAACAGCTAAAGAATAAACATCATCTATAATCATTAGTCACTATCTAAAAAAAATAACCGAAAGACTATATAGTATAGCATGAAGCAAATTAGTACAAATTTAATAACCTAACTCATAAGTTAAAGAATAAACATCATCTATAATCATTATGCATTCAGTTCTTTGAAAATTATAAAGTAAAGTGGTTCATGCTGGCCATAGAAAAATGGTTCATGGAAATTAAGCAAGTATAGACTATTGCAATAGCTGCCTACAAACCTTAAAACTATTTATTTATAACATAAGACCACCCTCTTCATCTAATATTGGTAATAAATGGATACCAATATGAACCCTATAAACATGGAGATTAAAAATAAACACAAGCACACCCATGTCCAACTTATTCTAACTTATGTTAAAGGAGCTTAATAAATACATGAAACCACCAGCTTGTTGGGGATCATTCTGGCCAACAACAGCACCGAAATTTACATCTTGAGACGTCTCTGGACAAACCACCTGCTAAACACAACCAAAAATGACAACAATTAACTTTTTGCATAGTACTATACCAAATAAACATGCAAGGTCGAGATTGATACGAACATGTACCGGGGAGGCATTCTTGTTTTTCCTCCAAGCAGATTTCTTGAAGGAATTCTCAAGGGCAGCGCCGAGCCTCTTATTCTTTGGCCGGCCCTTTGTGGTGACCTTGGGGCTTGGATGTCGACTACATCGACAACGTTCGAACTCTGTGAGCCAATGCTGGTGTGGGTCTCCACCACGCTCTCAGACCTCTTCTTGGCATGGTGCACAGCCAGCTTGGCCCTTGTTTCTTCTAGAGCAGCATGCAGCAATGCTGTTTCATCGTCATTACTGACAAACTCTTGAGCAACATTGTAGAAGTGTGCACATAATCCCCTAAATGCAACATGACTCTCATTCGACCGACTGACGTCGTGACTACTCTTGACATACGTATGCTTGCGCTTTATGTTTTTGCTCCATCGAGGGAGAACATAACAGGTAGGTACTTTATACATTTTATACATATGAAAAATTGCAAGACAGTGACAGCACAACACACCTAAACTCTCAAAAAGATTGCACTCACAACGAACCTCCTGTGTGGAACGTTCAAAGTGGACATTATGGAACGCATAGAATAATATTGTTGACTAATTTCTCCTCTTCCACCTTCATGCATACTGATGGCCACTCTTCAGCAACTATAAAGACTCTGCAATCAGCTTTCTTTACTAACTCAGTTCGTTGCACAAGGGATAACCCCCTCAAGTTTGCTGCATCATCCTCCAATTTCCTCTGCTCCTTGATTTCAAGCACATTGTCATATTCGTGTACAAATTGGACCAAGCTAGTCCTACTGTGTAAGAATCCACCATAGAATGCGTGCATGCTCTCACTCCTTTGCATACTCTTCATGGCAGCCCAAAATTCACCCGTGAAGTATATGGGGACCCACATGCGTCGGTCATCATAGAGGTCTACAGAAAAAAAACCCCAATTTTAGCAAAGCAACCTTACACTGAACTTATTAATGCAAATCAAATAAATCTAGATACCAAATAATTGTCAATTAAAGCGCATAAGTAATTGTACACTAATAGACCTGACAACCATGTGTTGTTATGTAACTTGTACTCATTTATAAATTTGACCAGTTATCCTCAAATGACTCCTCAGTCCGATAGTTTCACACAATGTCATTGAGGTCATCATACAACTCTCTATATCGGCGGTAACCACCAAGCTTGTGCGGTAACTTCTTCGTAATGTGCCAGATACACCACCGGTGGTGTGTATCAGGTAACGCATTTCTAATAGCACGGAAAATGGATCTGCATTGATCGGTGATGATCTGCTGTAGAGCAGTTCCCATGCACTTCACCCATTGGCTGAAAACCCACTCATAACTTGGGATTTCCTCATTCCCCAGCAAAGCACAACCAAGGAGGGTCGACCTACCATGGTGGTTCATACCAACGAACGAACAAATGGTAATTCATGCCTACAAGAAAAACCAACCAAAACTAAGAAATCCCAATCACGACTGAAGAAAATTAAAAAAAATAAAGAAAAAAAGGTCAACTTAACTACTCCATACCTGTTTGTACTGTAGGTGCTATCAACTGACACGACATCTCTGTAGTATCCATACGATGCCCTACCCCTTGCATCCACCCATACTGCACTCCTAAATTTACACTCCTCGTCCAACTTCACCGCGTAGAAGAAGTTAGGATTGATGTCTTTCATTCTCATGAAGTAGTTCATCATCTTCTTGACATCCGCATTCACGTTGCTGGTTCGGAGCCTTGTTGTAATATAGTTTCTTAAATCCTTTTCTGAGAATCCCAGGTTAGACGGGCTCCCAGCCTCATTTGCAAAGACTAGGAATGTCTTGTTTGGTCGAATCTCAGCCTCATCATTATCCTCGATCACGCACTTCGCATGCGTGGTCAGCTCCCTATACTCATGGTAGTGCGCCGCCTTTTGTCGCTGAACATGGGTGCGAGTGCCTCACCTCAACATTGAACAAAACCCACTCTTGGATGTCCTTATCAAACTTCACATATATCCTTGCCTTGCACCCAGCAGCTGAAATCGTGTTCTTCCGCGTTGGTGCTTTGACACGAGACTCACGGAACCCGTCGCGATTACAGTGGATAGCTTGGTTAATGGGTTTATTTGTGCTCTTAGTTGTAAATCCTACTTTCTTTACGTATGTAACATAGAATTCATGAGCCATCTGCAACTGCGCAAACCGCATTCCATCTCTTAGTATTTCGTCTTCTTCAAGGCAACCATGATCCGGTACATTTCAGATTAATTACAAAAAAATCATTACCATTATTGATCAAATCAAACATCCGGATCATGACTACACAAAATTAAACTAGAGTCCACAACCTCGTAACCAAGATCCATCTCTTCCCTTCCAACCTCAATAACATCCGACAGTTGCATGGCCTACAATTCCAAAATAAACACAGAAACCTAAAGGAAAAAAGAATAAATCCTTATTAAATATCATGTAAATAAAACCTCCATAACCAGCACAAAACGCAACAAAAACCTAGAAATCTAGTTAATCATCCTAACAATTCTAGCTTAAAAATAAATGCATGAAAATGACAATGATGGGCAATTGAAATAATTATTTCATTTTACCTATTATATAAGGTTTGTAACTACTATAGATTCTCTTTCACAATGTCACTGTACCTCATATAGCTGAACATGCATTAGATACAATTATCATACACATAATTCAGTCATCGATTTCAACGCCTGCAACACCCTAGAGTTGCTTTTTTAATTCAATCAATGACCATCATGTCTACTTATATACATAAATTTTTATCTACACATGTGGTGGACGAAATTGTGATCACTATTCTTTGATTTGCATTCATTGCAAAATTGTGGAGTTTAGGTATTTGGCACGAGTGGACACAACTCCGTTCAACTAACCAGCAAGTGTACTGGGTCGTCCAAGTAATAAACCTTACGTGAGTAAGGGTCGATCCCACAGAGATTGTTGGTATGAAGCAAGCTATGGTCACCTTGCAAATCTCAGTTAGGCAGGTTAAAATGGTTTATGGGTTTCGAAAATAGAAATAAGAGAATAGATTATAAAAAGGGATAGAACACTTATGCATATTCATTGGTGGGAATTTCAGATAAGCGAGTGGAGATGCTGCATGGCTCAAGGACGCCTGCTCTCCTACTGCTTCTACTCAATCCTTCTTACTCCTTTCCATGGCAAGCTGTGTATAGGGGTTCACCATCAGCGGTGGCTACTTTCAATCCTCTCGGGAAAATGATCCT
>NC_029776.3:10398875-10399180 GCF_000817695.3 Arachis duranensis
CTTCCGGGGCCCACTTGGTGTATGTTTGGGCTGAGCTTGATCTATCCACGAGCTGAGGCGTTTATTGGAGTTGAACTTCAATTTATGACGTGTTTTGGGCGTTCAACTCCGGATCATGACGTTTTTCTGGCGTTTAACTCCAGACAGCAGCATGTACTTGGCGTTCAACGCCAAGTTACGTCGCCATTCTTCGAATAAAGTATGGACTATTATATATTGCTGGAAAGCTCTGGATGTCTACTTTCCAACGCCGTTGAGAGCGCGCCATTTGGAGTTCTGTAGCTCCAGAAAATTCATTTTGAGTA